>NW_027096431.1:14289-40000 GCF_019320115.1 Miscanthus floridulus | reverse complement strand
TCAGTCTTTTGGCGAGGCAGCATCAGCTATTTCAATCAAATGGAGCACTGGCCAATTCTTCAAAGGATTCTACAAAGGACTCCCTGTTGAAATCTTGACTTGGTTCGTCTACCCAGAGATTGCTGAATTTGAGCTCCCAATCTCCTTCAGATTCGAGACTGCCTCCTCAGACAAACTGTCAACTACAATCTTCTAATGTATAGTCAAACCAGGGTTGCTCCATGTAGAATTCAAGCATGGTCGAGAAAAGCCACCAACGTCTTATGAATTTTATAATTCATCCATTGCTGCCCGTGAACTTGGTTTTGGACAGCTGCCCCGGGGGCTATTTTTTGCAAATAAACTAAGGCCGAGGGAAGCTGTAACTCAGCCATGGGAATTCCTAGGGATTCGGCAGTTTGAAGAAGCTTTACCTCAAATCAATGCCGAGGGATGGAAATGTGGTCCTTTCTCCTCGAATCTATTCAATGTTTGGTGGCAAGAATGGGCTCAACATTTGTTCTGCAGCTCAGTCACACCTTTCTGCCAGTCCCTGGATCCCAACTTTCAACCTGACAATGAGGTAGACATTCTGCCTGTATTCATAACTCGTTTTTCAGTATAGCCAATGCAATGCTTATCATCACATTACTTGCAAGATCTCGATTCTACTCCTCCAACAATCAGCAGGAGTAACCGGCCAATCAATATGTCATTTGGTGTCCAAATCCAAGGATGCAATGCCAAGCACCTACTCTGAAGGCCGTTCTAAAAATGCAAGCTGGCCCTATTGTGACTCCACCAGCTCCAACCTCTAAACGCAAAGCTCCCAAGGGCCAATCCACAAAGGTTATTTCACGCAAGAAAGCGCGAAAAGATCTCACAGCATCATCATCGGCTACCCAAGTAAGTCTTCAAAACATTTCTTTGATAATCATTTACTGCACTTGTTAACTTTATTTATCCTTGTAGCCAACAATTGCCAATACTTTACTAATAAACCGCACGGCAAACTTGCTGGCCCAGACCTTTGGAGCAATAGGATCATCGGCTACTGCTGAAGAAACAGCCAATGATCAGCGCTTATCAACTTTGGCTGGTGCTGTTATTGTGGTTGCACTTTTTATCTGTCAATAATCTGACTTTTCACTAACTGATTTCTCACCGTTAGGCCAATCCCTCACCAAATATGGAGGAAACAGGACAAAATCCACAAACTTCATCACTGGGAGGAACCGAGGTATTTCTTGAAAACTGGCCTCACTCGTACCCTAATTTGCCAAGTATAAATAATTAAATCTGATCCCTTGTAGATTTTGTCAGGAGAATCATCATGAGCAGGGCTCCCAGGACACATCAACCACTCAGGTATAATAATTCCTTCCAGAACCCAATTCACTCAATTGCTTCATTGACCATTTGTTATCTAGCTAATTGGTGATCAGGAAGAAGAGGACACTGGGAATGCTGACAAAAGCCCAGATAATTTTTCTGTTCAAGAACTCCGTCATGTTCATCTCTTGTCTGAACCTGTGTGAAATGTCTTGTTAGAATTGATCTCGCGTGATCTATTGACATCCTCTCAAGTTAATCCTGTGTGCACAACTGACATCTTCATGAATCAAAATTTGCACGACTTGTAATTTTTTGTGTTTTTGCACTATAGGCGATGCATATCGCATTGGCTTTTACTTCCTTAGGTTAATGCAGAATTAATCGGTTTTTTTTGTTCTAGAGGCGATACTTTTCAGTATCGGCTATTAGAGCCGATGGCAACTTAATCGGCCGTTTTTCATGTATCAACCCAAACACTTGGGTAATATTTCTTAAAAGGTTTTGCAAAGCACGTAGCTGATTCGAAAGGATCAAGATGCTCAAGAGGGAAAGTGAATTGGGCTAATTCTAAATTTCTTTGCAATAATTAAACTCTACGGTTAGCCCAATTAACCCTTGTGCCTAGAAAGTATTTCTATTGATCTAACGCACAAAAGTTTAGCACCCTAGGTTCCAATCCTACTCTAGCATGGCAATTCTAGGAATGTAAAAGACAAGAATTGAATTGCTCAAAGTAAAGAGAGAAGGAGGAACGCGACGATATTTTGCCGAGGTATCGGAGAGTCACCACTCTCCACTAGTCCTCGTTGGAGCACCCGCGTAAGGGTGTAGCTTTCCCTTGATCCAGCGCAAGGATCAAGTGCTCTCTACGGGTTGATTCTTCGACACTCCAGTCGCGGTGAATCACCCACAACCGCTTACGACTTGAGTTAGGGTCATCCACAAGCTCCTCCGGATGATCACCAAGCTCTCCAATCACCACTAAGCCGTCTAGGTGATGGCGATCACCAAGAGTAACAAGCACGAACTCTCACTTGACCACGACAAGCCTAATGAGAAGGGTGGATGCACACTTTGCTACTCTTGATCTCACTAATGAGGGCTCTCTTTGGGATTCTCAAATCTTAATCACCTCACTAGGACCTTGCTCTTCTTGGCACTCTCAAAGGTGTTTCTCAGCTGTTGGAATGAGTAAAAGTGCCCCCACACACGAATGGAGGAAGTATTTATAACATGAGCTGAAAAATGAACCGTTATGTGCCTCTGTGGGGTGACCGGACGCTCCGGTCATGTTGACCGGACGCGCCGGTCAGTTCACCCCGAACTCCAGTGTTTACAGTGTGACCGAACGCTGGCCAGCGTCCGGTCAGCACTAACCGAACACGTCCGGTCACGATTTTGCCTCTCTAGAATCTTACTGGAGTTGACAGGACGCTGGCCCTCAGCGTCCGCTCACTTGACCTCTCAGCGTCCGGTCGCACCAGACGAAAATATCTCGGTCAAATGAACTGACCAGACCCTGAGCCAGCGTCCGGTCAGTATTTGACCCTCCATTCACTTTCAACTCTCGAACTTACGTGAATGAAGTTTGCTCCATTGGATCTAAGGGCTATTTTGGAGCTACCTAGTGCTAGATTTAGCAAGTGTGCACCACACCTAACTCACTAGACTCACCTAGGTCAAGCTACCCGTCCATACCCCCCTTAATAGTACGGCCAAAGGAAAAACAAAGTCCTAAACTACTCTAAGTGTCTCTTCAACTCCAAACGACACTTAAAACTAGTCCATCCTTAACCTTGTCGTTCATCCTTTAAAAACCAAAACGATTTCCATCGTAGGGGCATGACCACCATGATTGCCCAATCGATCTCCATTACCGTGACCTAACTTAATTGCCTCTGTAAAATATACGTTTGTTATAGTAATCACGTATTGTCATTAATCATCGAAACCCAACTAGGGGCATAGATGCTTTCAATCTCCCCCTTTTTGGTGATTGATAGCAATACTACCCCGAGTATGTGAAAGGGATGAGGTTTTTAACAAGCTTGGTTCATATAAGCTTTTGGCAATAAGAACAAAAAAAGTTAGGCAAGCTTATATGACTCAAGCTAACATGATGTACTCAAAAGATATGAAATAAGCATGAGTACAAGTAACAAAGCTCATTCGCATCGGAGTAAAACGCGGAAGCAAGAGCAAATGAGCTTAGCACAACTGATATGACATGTAAATAATACAAAGTAGAGAGCACACATGTCATATATCACAATCACGTAGATATCACTATCACATAAAAAGTTTAATGCATAAAAGTAAACACACGACGAATGCATAATAGTGTATCACACATAAAACCCAAATATAATAGATAGTCTAAGTAAACTAAGCTCCCCCTAAGTCGGTCCCCCTAAGTCTAGTATACTCGATCCCTCTCCCCCTTTGGCGTCAAACACCAAAACCTAAGGGTCTATCGGTGGGGCTGCAGTGGATGAGTCGGGCGCTGAGGTACGAGGAGCAAGCTAGAACTGAGTGCCATCATCATCTAAACCCGAGCTCTGAGCTGTCTGACCCTCTGTAGATAGAAGCAACGCTGAAGCGGTCTGGGTCAGATCAACAACTGGAGCTACTGTAGACTATGCAAGTATGACTGAAGCAGCTGGCTCTGATGATGCCACTGACGAAGGGAGTGTCTCTGTAGTCCCAGTAATAGGTGCAATGATAGAAGGACCTAGGACATGCAAATATGGGGGAGTAGGCTGCCCTATCAACTCACTGAAGGATGCACCAAGGCTTCTGGACACTATAGTATCTAGCACTAGCAGCGAAGAAGTCTAAGCCGGTGTAAAGCCCGTCTAGAGAGGTGTGAACTGCAGGGCTATCACGGGTGAAGCAAACTACTAGGACACCTGCTCTGTAGGTGAAGCAAACTATGCTGGTGGCTATCCCTGACTCTGAAGCCTACTAGGCTGTAACGCTGGAGTCATAGAAGTGGTGGCAGGCTGACCAAGCTAGGGTGAAGGCTATGGCGGTGGAACCCCAATAGCTATCACTACATGCTGCATAAATCCAAGGAGTTGTTGCTGCATGAGGAGCTACTACTGATGCATGGCTTGCTGCTACTCCTGTATGGCCTACTGCTGCTGCTGAAACTCATCTTATCGAGCCTAGAACTGTGCAAACGTGGTGGCGGTCTCCTGAGCCTGGTGAGCCTGATCCTGCCTCATCCGCTCAAGTATTGCAAGTAGAGCGGGGTCAGTCTATGGTGCAGATGGAGCTGAACTGGAGCTACTGGCCTCATGATCATGTCATCGAGGAGGCATCTGAGGTATCTCACGGTAGTCCTCATCTGAGCTGTCACTAGGGTCGCTCTCGACCATCCCCTCCTGCTGAGCATCCAACTGCTCCTCCTCTATAGCTGCTATGCCCCTAATAGTATCATCCTGCTGGGCTGCAGTCTTTGGCACCTCTGGATGACGGCGTGGCTAGCTAGGTGCAGTCGGTGTACTATGACGGATCATCTGAGTCAGGTTATATGTAGGGAACTCTGTCGTAGCACCACTATACTTAGCTAGCATCTTAGGCGACCTCATTGTAACTGCCCTGTGAATAAGAAACATGATCCAGTGGGCATAGGGAAACTGTCGGTGACCTCTGAACCCCTCAGCAATAGTGTCCTCCATCTCTGATAGAAGGAGATCCCAAATATCAAATACTGTCTACTGCATCAGATAGTTTAGTAGCCACAACTAGATGTGAGTCAAGCCCTCGCGATACCCCATCCTCGGAAGTAGTGTCCACCTCATAATGGCATCAAGCACTCTAGTAGTGGGAGTAAGATCACTAGGTGTCCTGCTTGACCCCTCGCCGAATGGCTCTGTAAAGCAGTGGCAGACTAGATCTGTAGGGGGCACCATCCTGCCATGAGGACGTCTGGGGGGCACTATCTATCCATAGCAAACCTCATGTAGCCGGACGAGCTACTCCTGAAGCCTGAGTATCTCTCTGACCCTGGTGCTCGTCAGCCTGTAATCTCTGCCATTGAATGCAAAGTGTATGAATCTGTGCTGCGGGTCAATCTAGAGAGAAGCGTAGAACTGATGGACCCAAGATGGAACATACAATCCTGTCTGTCCAAGTAAATCTGTCAACCCTGGTAGGTAAGAAAGGTAGGGACGAATGTGCTCTCCAGCTGTTGCAACAATAGACTCTATGTTGCACACCCTCTGAGATATGAAAATAGCTCCACTGTTAAGATATGCATTGTAGAAATCCTCCTGTAGTGGTGTGTTGAAGCCCTCTGATGCATGCTCATCTCGCCTCGACGAAAACCACTGCTCAAACTCCACAAATCAGAGCTGCTGCACCTGCTTGGCCGTGGTGGCCCTCAGATCTAGATGAGTCACTGGAGGCGGACCCTATGGTCTAGGCGGTGGACGAGAACCCCTCCATTGTGTATCTGCCCTTGGTATGACTGAAACACGGGTATGACCAGAGCGGCGAAGCTATGGCTGAGGTGCCTGCTCTATCTCCTATGCCTGCTATCCCTCCAGAGTCTAGTCTGCTGCCTATGACTCCTGCTGCTGTGACTCCCCCTGAGGCTGACCCTCATCAATGGCAACACGCCATCCTCCAATCATGAGAGTCCCAGGTGGACCACCATGAAGGCGCTCAACCTACTCAAGTGTAGCCCTTGCTTCTGGTGAAAGCTGATCTATGATCCAGACTCCACTATGAGCACCTTCTCTCTCGACACGCTCTACAACCTCTGCAGCTACGGCTGCTCTAGATGTATCTGCATCTAGATACTTGTGCTTCTTTGTTGCTAGCTTCTTTGTCGCCTTGCCTTTTGGATCTGTAGGCAAGCGAGGCGGACACCTCGGATCCTCATCACCAGGACCACCTCCAACATTCTTGACGCGAACCATCGGTTGGATCTGAAAAGAACAACTGTCAACTGTCACTTTCGAGGCTTGGCCTCGATCCGTACTCGCGAGCTTGGCCCTGAGTTGACTGACAACTGCAAGTATGACCTCAACGGCACTGACTCGCTGCACGATAGAATAGATAGGATATACAGATAATCTTAATTATTCATCTAGAGATATGAAACCCTAAGAAAGCAAGCAATTAGGTACGAAATTGAATCGAGGACTTGCTACCTGATGAACCGGCAATCTGAGGAGAAAAGAAGCGACATGCGGGGAACCACCAGGTCGGCTAGGGTTTGGGTTGCAATGCGGCAAGAAAAACAGCCATGAAGCAGAGGCATGGGGCACTAGCGCTGGAGCATGGCGGCTCGACCGCAAGAGCACGGTGGCAAAGCTGGGCAGCTTGACAGCATCGGTGGCGGCGGCGCGCGGAGGCAGTGGCAGCGGCGCGTGGATGTGTGGTGCGGCGGCGTCGGCGGTGCGCGGAGGTACGGCGCGGCGGCGGCGGTGTCGGTGGCGCGTGGAGGCAGCAGCGGCGGCGCGGAGGTACGGCACGGCGGCGTAGGCCATGCGGGCACGGTGGCACGAGCGGCGCGTGGAGGCAGCGGTGGCGGCACATGGAGGTGCGGCGCGGCGGCGTCGACGGCGCGGGCAGGGGCTGCGGTGGCGAATCCGGCGGCTATGGCGTGATGCGGCAGCTCGGGGAAGACGGCGCGGTGAGAATAAAGATTAGGTCAACGCGCGCTTGGATTATATGGGGGTCCCCCGTGGAGTAGAAAAGGAAACAGAGAAAGAATCTAGGTCCTGCACGTTTTGTACTGACCGAACGCTCTGGTGGCAGCGACCGGACGCTGCCACCCAGCGTCCGGTCAATTCCAGTAAGGTCCAAAACCCCTAGAATCATGACCGAACGCGTCCGGTGGATACCGACCGGACACAGCCAGAGTCCGATGCAAGCAGTCTTCATCGTCTTCGATCGACCAGATGCAGAGCCACCATCTGACTAGACGCTAGGAGAACACTATTCCAGTGTCCGGTCACTCCTTCGTAGCAAGTTCACCTCCTATGAACTAACCAGACACTGGACATCAGAGTCCGGTGCAGCGTCCGGTCACTCCTTTTCCAGCGAAACTTGAAAGTCCTTCGTGCTACCTATTCCCAATCAAGTCCCAACTCCAATAAGATCCAAATAAATACCAATTGGGACTGATGTGAGTGACCTCTCTCAAACCCTCAAATTTTTGAAAATATTTTGCCTCAGGCTATAATTCTTTTTAAGAAAATAGGCAATAAGAGGGTAATTGAAGATAAATGATAAAACAACATTCATGCATATGCAATGCAATACTTGAAAGTAAATCTAGTTGCTTGTCAAGTTTGATCCAAGGTTAAGCTTCTTCACACGCTTTACGGCGGTTATCTTAACCATGTTAGACAAGCCCTATATGCATTACCAAAAATTAAACATGTTGTATATTACAATGCAATGCAAGGGACAACACAAGCTCATCTTTTAGTAAAGTTGCTAAAATCAAGAACATTGAGCTCATTCGGCAATCTACAAAATGTTGCCTCATCTAGCGGTTTAGTGAAGATATCCGCCAATTGATCCTCGGTCCTTACACCTTCTAAGGATATATCATTTTTAGCAACATGATCTCTAAGAAAGTGATGTCGGATATCTATGTGCTTGGTGCGAGAGTGTTGAACCAGATTATTTGCAAGTTTTACCGCACTTTCATTGTCACACAAAAGAGGTACTTTATCTAGAACTACACCATAGTCTAGCAAAGTTTGTTTCATGTAAAGTATTTGTGCACAACAAGCATCCACATGTAATGTATTCCGCTTCGGCGATGGACAAAGCCACACTATTTTGCTTCTTAGAGGACCAAGACACAAGTGATCTACCAAGCAAATGGCACCCTCCGGATGTGCTTTTTCTATCAACTTTGCAACCGGCATAATCCGAATCAGAATAGCCAACTAACTCAAATATAGTTCCTTTGGGATACCAAAGGCCAATGCTTGGTGTGTGCTTAAGATGCCTAAGGATTCTTTTTATAGTAATTAAATGAGTTTCCTTAGGATTAGCTTGAAATCTTGCACACATACATACACTAAACATGATGTCGGGCCTAGATGCGGTTAAATATAACAAGCTATCAATCATAGAGCGGTAGATAGTTTGATCAACCATGTTACCTCCCTCATCTAGGTCGAGATGTCCATTAGTTGGCATTGGTGTCTTCATTGGCTTACATTCATCCATCTTGAATCTCTTGAGAAGATCATTTGTATATTTCTCTTGAGAGATAAAAATCCCTTCTCTCATTTGTTTGATTTGAAAACCAAGAAAGAATGTAAGCTCTCCAATCATTGACATCTCGAACTCCTTTGACATCAATTCACCAAACTGTTTGCAAGAATCTTCATTTGATGATCCAAAGATGATATCATCAACATACACTTGACAAATGAAGATGTGCCCATCAAGCTTCTTGGTGAATAGTGTGGTGTCGACCTTCCTAATGGTGAAGCCCTTCTCAATAAGGAAGTCCCGAAGGCGCTCATACCAAGCTCTAAGGGCTTGCTTAAGCCCATATAATGCCTTGGACAATCGATAAATATGATTAGGATATATATGGTCTTCAAACCCAGGAGGTTGTTCAACATAGACTAGTTCATTAATAAAGCCATTTAAAAATGCACTTTTCACATCCATTTGATATAGTTTCATTTCATGATGTGATGCATATGCAAGGAGGATACGAATGGCTTCTAGTCTTGCAACCGGTGCAAAGGTCTCTCCAAAATCCAATCCTTCAACTTGAGAGAGCCCCTTTGCAACTAGTCTTGCCTTGTTCCTCACAACTACGATCATCTTGCTTGTTGCGGAACACCCACTTTGTTTCAATGACTCTTGCACCTTTTGCCGCTCTTCAAGAGTTCAAACTTCATTGCGGGTGAAATTGTTCAACTCTTCATGCATGGCATTTATCCAATCCGGATCTTGAAGAGCTTCTTCTACCTTGGTAGGCTCATAGCAAGAGACAAATGAGTGATGAGCAATAAATGAAGCAAGTTTTTTTGAGCGAGTCATTACTCCCTTTGATGGACTCCCTATGATGAGATCTTGTGGATGATCTTGTAGTAGAGGTGTATTTGTTCTATTGGCCACTTGAGGAGGAGGTTGTTGTAACACCCAGTTTTAAGGACAAAGCCGAATGCACACCATATGTGAGCCCTGGTAATCAAACCTCACATATAGCTACAAATGAAGGGGCAGTATCAATTCACAATGCTTAATATATAGCGAACTTAGCAAAAGAGATAACCTTAGAAAGCAATCAACGGATAGACAACTCTGATCTCCGGGTGCAGACTTCACTCCCCTGGATCCAACTGACTGGTTGATCACAAGCCTACATCCTTCAGACTCTAGCAAACTGATATCCAGCCTGAGGTGTGGGGGAAATTGCAAGGGTGAGTCCATGTCGAACTCAGCAAATATAACAGGCAGCGGTGGCGGCACATGGAGGTGCGGCGCGGCGGCGTCGACGGCGCGGGCAGGGGCTGCGGTGGCGAATCCGGCGGCTATGGCGTGATGCGGCAGCTCGGGGAAGACGGCGCGGTGAGAATAAAGATTAGGTCAACGCGCGCTTGGATTATATGGGGGTCCCCCGTGGAGTAGAAAAGGAAACAGAGAAAGAATCTAGGTCCTGCACGTTTTGTACTGACCGAACGCTCTGGTGGCAGCGACCGGACGCTGCCACCCAGCGTCCGGTCAATTCCAGTAAGGTCCAAAACCCCTAGAATCATGACCGAACGCGTCCGGTGGATACCGACCGGACACAGCCAGAGTCCGATGCAAGCAGTCTTCATCGTCTTCGATCGACCAGATGCAGAGCCACCATCTGACTAGACGCTAGGAGAACACTATTCCAGTGTCCGGTCACTCCTTCGTAGCAAGTTCACCTCCTATGAACTAACCAGACACTGGACATCAGAGTCCGGTGCAGCGTCCGGTCACTCCTTTTCCAGCGAAACTTGAAAGTCCTTCGTGCTACCTATTCCCAATCAAGTCCCAACTCCAATAAGATCCAAATAAATACCAATTGGGACTGATGTGAGTGACCTCTCTCAAACCCTCAAATTTTTGAAAATATTTTGCCTCAGGCTATAATTCTTTTTAAGAAAATAGGCAATAAGAGGGTAATTGAAGATAAATGATAAAACAACATTCATGCATATGCAATGCAATACTTGAAAGTAAATCTAGTTGCTTGTCAAGTTTGATCCAAGGTTAAGCTTCTTCACACGCTTTACGGCGGTTATCTTAACCATGTTAGACAAGCCCTATATGCATTACCAAAAATTAAACATGTTGTATATTACAATGCAATGCAAGGGACAACACAAGCTCATCTTTTAGTAAAGTTGCTAAAATCAAGAACATTGAGCTCATTCGGCAATCTACAAAATGTTGCCTCATCTAGCGGTTTAGTGAAGATATCCGCCAATTGATCCTCGGTCCTTACACCTTCTAAGGATATATCATTTTTAGCAACATGATCTCTAAGAAAGTGATGTCGGATATCTATGTGCTTGGTGCGAGAGTGTTGAACCAGATTATTTGCAAGTTTTACCGCACTTTCATTGTCACACAAAAGAGGTACTTTATCTAGAACTACACCATAGTCTAGCAAAGTTTGTTTCATGTAAAGTATTTGTGCACAACAAGCATCCACAGTAATGTATTCCGCTTCGGCGATGGACAAAGCCACACTATTTTGCTTCTTAGAGGACCAAGACACAAGTGATCTACCAAGCAAATGGCACCCTCCGGATGTGCTTTTTCTATCAACTTTGCAACCGGCATAATCCGAATCAGAATAGCCAACTAACTCAAATATAGTTCCTTTGGGATACCAAAGGCCAATGCTTGGTGTGTGCTTAAGATGCCTAAGGATTCTTTTTATAGTAATTAAATGAGTTTCCTTAGGATTAGCTTGAAATCTTGCACACATACATACACTAAACATGATGTCGGGCCTAGATGCGGTTAAATATAACAAGCTATCAATCATAGAGCGGTAGATAGTTTGATCAACCATGTTACCTCCCTCATCTAGGTCGAGATGTCCATTAGTTGGCATTGGTGTCTTCATTGGCTTACATTCATCCATCTTGAATCTCTTGAGAAGATCATTTGTATATTTCTCTTGAGAGATAAAAATCCCTTCTCTCATTTGTTTGATTTGAAAACCAAGAAAGAATGTAAGCTCTCCAATCATTGACATCTCGAACTCCTTTGACATCAATTCACCAAACTGTTTGCAAGAATCTTCATTTGATGATCCAAAGATGATATCATCAACATACACTTGACAAATGAAGATGTGCCCATCAAGCTTCTTGGTGAATAGTGTGGTGTCGACCTTCCTAATGGTGAAGCCCTTCTCAATAAGGAAGTCCCGAAGGCGCTCATACCAAGCTCTAAGGGCTTGCTTAAGCCCATATAATGCCTTGGACAATCGATAAATATGATTAGGATATATATGGTCTTCAAACCCAGGAGGTTGTTCAACATAGACTAGTTCATTAATAAAGCCATTTAAAAATGCACTTTTCACATCCATTTGATATAGTTTCATTTCATGATGTGATGCATATGCAAGGAGGATACGAATGGCTTCTAGTCTTGCAACCGGTGCAAAGGTCTCTCCAAAATCCAATCCTTCAACTTGAGAGAGCCCCTTTGCAACTAGTCTTGCCTTGTTCCTCACAACTACGATCATCTTGCTTGTTGCGGAACACCCACTTTGTTTCAATGACTCTTGCACCTTTTGCCGCTCTTCAAGAGTTCAAACTTCATTGCGGGTGAAATTGTTCAACTCTTCATGCATGGCATTTATCCAATCCGGATCTTGAAGAGCTTCTTCTACCTTGGTAGGCTCATAGCAAGAGACAAATGAGTGATGAGCAATAAATGAAGCAAGTTTTTTTGAGCGAGTCATTACTCCCTTTGATGGACTCCCTATGATGAGATCTTGTGGATGATCTTGTAGTAGAGGTGTATTTGTTCTATTGGCCACTTGAGGAGGAGGTTGTTGTAACACCCAGTTTTAAGGACAAAGCCGAATGCACACCATATGTGAGCCCTGGTAATCAAACCTCACATATAGCTACAAATGAAGGGGCAGTATCAATTCACAATGCTTAATATATAGCGAACTTAGCAAAAGAGATAACCTTAGAAAGCAATCAACGGATAGACAACTCTGATCTCCGGGTGCAGACTTCACTCCCCTGGATCCAACTGACTGGTTGATCACAAGCCTACATCCTTCAGACTCTAGCAAACTGATATCCAGCCTGAGGTGTGGGGGAAATTGCAAGGGTGAGTCCATGTCGAACTCAGCAAATATAACAACAAGGTAGTGTATTCCATAACCACATGATCAATGAACATGAATAATCAATATCTTAAACAATTAACATAAATGATCATCTTAACAAGTAAAAGTCATCATCCCTTAATGTAAGTGTTCCAAGGTCGCTCATATCCGTGAGCACGGCTAGTATACCAGTTTGTTAACTCTGCGTAGAGGTGTACACTTTCACTGTGAGTCATGATTCTCATATGCCCGGGTTAGCTAGGCCCAAAACACAGAGAACCATATAAAGCCACCCAAGAGCTCGTCTAACCGGCCAGGGCCGCAGGGTCATCAGATATAGGAACCCCCCTTCCAAAAATAAAGTAAAAGGTCGCTTCCAAAGCTCGGCTCAACAGGATAGAGGCTGTCCTATACCCAACTCGCAGACCTCTAACCCGCTAGAAAAGGGTTTCTCAGGCGTCTAGAGCCAGAGCCATATAGCCCTCGCAGCTGTACGTTAATCCCGGATAATCAGTTACAAGACAAGTCCTTCTGTTGCTAAAAAGTCATCTTGTTTATGTTTATAGCATATTCATTAATCAAGTTTCAAGATCATGGTCACAGAAAGAAAACCCAAGCTATACTTGCCTTTAACACCGATCCTTCGGTCAGCTCTAATCTTCAACGTTTTCTTCTTCTTCTTCTTGATCTCCAACTTCTTATAGATCACCAACGCAAAACTCACCGACTGGACAAGACCGAAAAGCACCACACAAGCATCCGAACAAGCATGCATAGCAAACATACTAGATTAGAACAATACACCAATCAATGAAAAGATTCGAAATCTAATCTACGCTTTGCTACGATCACACACACGCGAAAGACACACTAATCGAAGCTACGGTAAAACAGAAACATCTATCGAAGGATTTTCGTTGGAAAGAAAACTATATGCTTTATCTATTTTAATGATCATAAAACATGTATAAGATATCTCAGGGGAATATCTAAAATTGAGTTAAGTCATTTTATACTTGAGTTATTAGATTTAGAAAACTAAGATAAACTA
This sequence comes from Miscanthus floridulus, assembly GCF_019320115.1. Taxonomy (NCBI): domain Eukaryota; kingdom Viridiplantae; phylum Streptophyta; class Magnoliopsida; order Poales; family Poaceae; genus Miscanthus; species Miscanthus floridulus. Next base: position 26,303 of record NW_027096431.1, on the reverse strand, counting down.
TTCATATCTTAATTATAGTTATTTTGATATCATTTATGCAAATTAAATTTTGACTTACAAAGATATAATAACAAGTGAGAGTATATATTCAAAACATATATAGCACGTATAAGCCCTTGCATTTATTATTTTTAAAAGGAAAACCAAAATGATGTAAGCATTACATCAGTTTAGGATTTATCAATGGAATAATTAATAATGTATTAAGGAGCGGAGGTGCATGTATTATTTAATCAAAATAAACTTTAACTTTTCAAATTAAAAGAACATGTAAGAGCATCTACACTATAACTGAATATGACGTGAGTTCAGCTAAACCAATTATAATCAAAACATATATTTAAATCGATATAACCAGTTTAATATTCATTTATTAAGGCCAACGTGGAAAACCTATATTGCTTTTAATTAATTTAGAAAGCTAGTTGCACATTAATTAGATTTACAATAATTTATAAAATGCCGAAGTATATGCCTATGTTACTTTTAATTAGAAACTCAATTGCATAAGCACAAATCAAATTAATATTTACTTATAAAATTCAAAGATGTGAAACATGATAAATTTTCTTACTAATGTGTACCTCAAGATCAGCACTGTCGTAAAAGAACAAGAACGAAATTAAACTGATTGTTTTTAATTGGGAAATCATTAACTAATTATTAATGTAACTAGTATTAGGTTAATAAATTCATAATTAACTGACATGATAAACTTTACTACTACTACGTAGAGCACGAAATTACGAAACTAACGCAACTAGAATCGCTCAAAACGGAATTAAAACGGTGAAACGGTAAAGGATTAACGATCGGTGGCAAAACTGTAAATACATCATCTTGTACCTCTGGCCTCCTCCATCTGGACGTACGTGGCCATGGCAAAGAGATTGCCTGCTGCTGCTGTGTTCGTGCAGGCAGGGCCGAGGACGGCTGGCCTGGCCGGCCAGCAGCGGGGCCGCTCAGCGGCGCTGGGTCCCACGGCAGCGGCGCGGTGGACCTGAGCCGGCTCAGCCGGTGGCTGCCGGCCACTGCACGCTCGGCACAGGGCGGCGGCGGTCATCCTGCTTGGCTCGCTCACGAGCAGGGGCGCGGGACGGGGCGGCACAGGGCCACAGCCCAGGTATGGCGGCGTGGGAACAGGGCCAGGACACAGGAGGGTGCCGTGGTGGCCGGAGACGAAGGAGAAGACCGCGTCATGGTGTTCCTCGCCGGAGAAGAAGAAAGGTTAGGGAAACGACGAACGGGCACGGATTCGCGAAAAGGATGACAAGACATCATAGAGAACGACAAGATCTACCTTGTGGTGGTTACGGTTTTCGCCGAAGACGTCCGAGGTGGCCGGAAAAGCTCGCCGAAGGTTCGCCAGAAACCTAGCTGTGGAGAACTTCGGCGTCCGATCTGCGGGGCTACGAGTGGCGGCTCGAAAAACGGGCTGTACTTCTGGAATCCTCGCATCGAGGGCTACGCCGGCATATATATACACGTTGGGTTTGGATATTTTGGAAATCCGAGATATTTTAGTAAATATTGATTTTCGGAATTAAAATAATTACAGAAAATTGAGAATTACTATTTAGGCTCCGAAAAATATCTCTGAGGTCCGAAAAACACTAGAAAAATTCCTAGGGATAGATGGAAGAATAAGGAACACAACCAAAGTGGTTTAGCTCCAAAAAAAAACTTTTGCATTGATCGAGGAAAAAGATAAAGCTCCAAGAAATATGAATTTAATCCCGAAAAAGGTCGGAAAGATTCTCGGAAAGAGAGGCATCGTTCTAACGTGTCTTAAAACCTTTTCCAAGCCTTTAGATTTTAAAAACAAGGCATCTTATCTAACTTTTGTTTTTGCAAATTTTCAAATTCTTTTTAAACCACTACTTGAAAGCAATATTTTAAAGATTGAGATTTGAATTTATTTTCCAAACCACTCATCACAAAAGTATCAATGCAACGGTATGTATGCGCAAACATGTTGTTACCCTTACATTGGATTTTAATTTAAAGAAAAATTTCTTTTACCTATGTTTTTATGAGCACAAAACAATTAACAGAAATTATTTTACTCTTTTGAGAAAGTAGCTAATTTTAGGGTGTTACAATTCTACCCCCTTAAGATGAATCTCGTCCTCGAGATTCGGAAGATGATGATCAAGACACCGGAATGCACACTGCCATTAGATCTTCTCCACTTTCTCGAGTAGTTCCACAATCTTGACAAAGATTCCTCTTGACTTTGCACACCGATTACTTTTACTCCAAATAGCATACTCGCTGATCCCCAGATGTTGATAGGCCCTCTAATTAACTCTCAAGTATCCACAAACCAACTCTCTAGTACTCTTCCAATTGTTAGGCCTCTTCTCTTTTCCTTTTTAACAACCTCAATGAACTGTTGCAGCTGGGTGCTAGCTTATTCTTCACACTGACACTCCATATGCTTCTCACAAAGACCACTTTGGAATCCATTGGGTGACAAACTCTTGTCCTCACTAATTCCAAAATGTAACACAATACTTCTCAACATGTCTTGCTAGATTTTTTTAGTCCAAGATATCAAATCGACTACTTCATACATCCATATTCCAATTGATCCTCATGTATTACTCTCTCTTGGTCCAAAATAGATTCCAACTTCAAAACACTATTAACTATATATATGCTCAGGTTGAGTTGTGACTCCTAAACACAAAACTTAATCCATGGTGTCGTCCAATCTTCTTAGCATAGCTCTTTCAATTTGCTAACGGCATTGGCAACGACTTTTATTTCTCCTAAAGATAACACATACTTCTAAACCAAAAACATTTGGTTACTTGAACCCAACACTGATGTCACAATCTCAAACCAACTTACTGAAAATGTCCCTTAGATTCTTATGATTCACGTAGATATCACTCTTCATGTCCAAGTAGATAATACCACTATGCTCCACAATGGATAACTCCAGATCTCATATGTCAAATAGTCCATCTCAAGCCTCCATAGTTGTCTTGATGCACAATTCACAGCTTTTCTTACATAGAGCATATCCATATCCTTGCCAACCGCTTTATAAAAGAAACTCTTGTGTTCAACACTATCATACCTCTAATGAACGTGTGATAGAATCTTACCATTCCGAGGAACTCTGAATCACTCTTGCATACTTAAGCGGGTTCCAGCTCGACACATCTCTCTTTAGCGATTGTCCATATGATTCTATCAGTAGAGACATCCCACAACCAAAAAGAGAACTCCATCCACACTAAACTCACTTAAGTTGCCAAAGAACCAACTGTAGAGAAGTCCAATCATCATATTTTCGTATGCCATCAGTGCCAACTTGTCTTGAGTTGAAGGTTGAACTCCCAAGTGAGGATAGCTTGAAGCGAAGACCAATCCTGACAAAATATTTGAGCTCCTTGTAGATGATCCAACCTGTTAACAATCTTGAACAAAGATCCTTGTGTCTGATAGTGATTTCTCAACCATAGGAATAACCGATACTTCCAAGTGAAGCTCTAGATTGTATGAGACCTCCATCTTGCGATTCCTATATGCCTTGGCTACCCCCCTTAAGAAAAGATCAAGTAGGGCACCAAAGGATAGCTTGAATCTTCTTCTAAGTGAGTTAACTTATCAGGATGACCTTTGATAACCAAGAGGAACTCATGTGTATAAGTAGGAACAAGTAACCTCAGTTTATCCGCGAGTAGAAAAACAGCAGTGCAGTAAAACTACTATAATTCCTGTTCTGTAAATCCAATAATGTCGTAGTTTACACCGTTGGAAAGCTCATTAAATCCTTTATAACTTTCATGTAGAAGACTTCTCCAGATTATACAGCCAAGTTGGTCGAAAATAGTGCACAACAGAAAATGTTCCAGGTTTCAGACTGCACAGAAACTTCAACTTGTGATGACTATATTTCCCAAATTAAAATAGCTATGAGGGTGAATCCGGAGGCATATGATAGGTACAGAAGTCCAGTTGATCCCATAGAAATTTTGTAACATTTTCTCGAGTAGGTATTGTGATATAACCAGAAAACCACATACTGCTCCAGATCTCAGTCAGCATAGCTATATCCTCTTGAGATTTTGATAACTCCATAACCAAATTAGATATCAGGGTGATTCTTGTGGTCAAAGAAACATGTTGAAGTCTACTGTTCTCCAGAATTTTGTCATGATTTTTAATTACCCAAGAATAGAGATATAAACCAAAGATGATAGGTTGCTCCAGAAAGATAGGATAGGAAAACAGGAGAAAACCAAAACCCAACTATCTATTCATTAATCCTTATGTCTTATGCTTATAAACTAAATGAATTTGTGGAAAATACCACAAAATTATTGCACTCATTACAAAGATTCAAAACAAAACATAACCATAATGACAAGCCAACAAGCAATTTGGGTGCACAATTCAATCATTGACTTAAACTTGCGATGCTATCGTCTTCTTAATATTATGGGTAAAGATCCTATAGCTTAACTTCAAATTGCGCGAGAAGGTGGTAAGACAAGATTCTAAAAGCATATCAAAGCAAGGAGTAGATGGGAACAAGAAGCTTTTAAAGAAGCATCAAGGAGGGGACGAATATCAAGGGTAAGAATGTAGTAGAGAAGATAATATCAAGGTTTATAGAGCAAGGATTTTTGTTGCAACTTTCAAACCTTAGAATGACCAGTTTCTACTAGGCTTGCGTCCTACAGTCAGCATTGCTCTGATACCACTTGTAACACCCGGTTTTAAGGACAAAGCCAAATGCACACCATATGTGAGCCCTGGTAATCAAACCTCACATATAGCTACAAATGAAGGGGCAGTATCAATTCACAATGCTTAATATATAGCGAACTTAGCAAAAGAGATAACCTTAGAAAGCAATCAACGGATAGACAACTCTGATCTCCAGGTGCAGACTTCACTCCCCTGGATCCAACTGACTGGTTGATCACAAGCCTACATCCTTCAGACTCTAGCAAACTAATATCCAGCTTGAGGTGTGGGGGAAATTGCAAGGGTGAGTCCATGTCGAACTCAGCAAATATAACAACAAGGTAGTGTATTCCATAACCACATGATCAATGAACATGAATAATCAATATCTTAAACAATTAATATAAATGATTATCTTAACAAGTAAAAGTCATCATCCCTTAATGTAAGTGTTCCAAGGTCGCTCATATCCGTGAGCACGGCTAGTATACCAGTTTGTTAACTCTGCGCAGAGGTGTACACTTTCACTGTGAGTCATGATTCTCATATGCCTAGGTTAGCTAGGCCCAAAACACAGAGAACCATATAAAGCCACCCAAGAGCTCGTCTAACCGGCCAGGGCCGCAGGGTCATCAGATATAGGAACCCCCCTTCCAAAAATAAAGTAAAAGGCCACTTCCAAAGCTAGGCTCAACAGGATAGAGGCTGTCCTATACCTAACTCGTAGACCTCTAACCCTGCTAGAAAAGGGTTTCTCAGGCGTCTAGAGCTAGAGCCATATAGCCCTCGCAGCTGTACGTTAATCTCGGATAATCAGTTACAAGACAAGTCCTTCTGTTGCTAAAAAGTCATCTTGTTTATGTTTATAGCATATTCATTAATCAAGTTTCAAGATCATGGTCACAGAAAGAAAACCCAAGCTATACTTGCCTTTAACACCGATCCTTCGGTAAGCTCTAATCTTCAACGTTTTCTTCTTCTTCTTCTTGATCTCCAACTTCTTATAGATCACCAACGCAAAACTCACCGATTGGACAAGACCGAAAAGCACCACACAAGCATCCGAACAAGCATGCATAGCAAACATACTAGATTAGAACAATACACCAATCAATGAAAAGATTCAAAATCTAATCTACGCATTGCTACCATCACACACACGCGAAAGGCACACTAATCGAAGCTACGGTAAAACAGAAACATCTATCGAAGGATTTACGTTGGAAAGAAAACTATATGCTTTATCTATTTTAATGATCATAAAACATGTATAAGATATCTCAGGGGAATATCTAAAATTGAGTTAAGTCATTTTATACTTGAGTTATTAGATTTAGAAAACTAAGATAAACTATTCATATCTTAATTATAGTTATTTTGATATCATTTATGCAAATTAAATTTTGACTTACAAAGATATAATAACAAGTGAGAGTATATATTCAAAACATATATAGCACGTATAAGCCCTTGCATTTATTATTTTTAAAAGGAAAACCAAAATGATGTAAGCATTACATCAGTTTAGGATTTATCAATGGAATAATTAATAATGTATTAAGGAGCGGATGTGCATGTATTATTTAATCAAAATAAACTTTAACTTTTCAAATTAAAAGAACATGTAAGAGCAGCTACACTATAACTGAATATGACGTGAGTTCAGCTAAACCAATTATAATCAAAACATATATTTAAATCGATATAACCAGTTTAATATTCATTTGTTAAGGCCAACGTGGAAAACCTATATTGCTTTTAATTAATTTAGAAAGCTAGTTGCACATTAATTAGATTTACAATAATTTATAAAATGCCGAAGTATATGCCTATGTTACTTTTAATTAGAAACTCAATTGCAAAAGCACAAATCAAATTAATATTTACTTATAAAATTCAAAGATGTGAAACATGATAAATTTTCTTACTAATGTGTACCTCAAGATCAGCACCGTCGTAAAAGAACAAGAACGAAATTAAACTGATTGTTTTTAATTGGGAAACCATTAACTAATTATTAATGTAACTAGTATTAGGTTAATAAATTCATAATTGACTGACATGATAAACTTTACTACTACTGCGTAGAGCACGAAATTACGAAACTAACGCAACTAGAATCGCTCAAAACGGAATTAAAACGGTGAAACGGTAAAGGATTAACGATCGGTGGCAAAACTGTAAATACATCATCATGTACCTCTGGCCTCCTCCATCTGGACGTACGTGGCCATGGCAAAGAGATTGCCTGCTGCTGCTGTGTTCGTGCAGGCAGGGCCAAGGACGGCTGGCCTGGCCGGCCAGCAGCGGGGCCGCTCAGCGGCGCTGGGGCCCACGGCAGCGGCGCGCTGGACCTGAGCCGGCTCAGTCGGTGGCTGCCGGCCACTGCACGCTCGGCACAGGGCGGCGGCGGTCATCCTGCTTGGCTCGCTCACGAGCAGGGGCGCGGGACGGGGCGGCACAGGGCCACAGCCCAGGTGCGGCGGCGTGGGAACAGGGCCAGGACACGGGAGGGTGCCGTGGTGGCCGGAGACGAAGGAGAAGACCGCGTCATGGTGTTCCTCGCCGGAGAAGAAGAAGAAAGGTTAGGGAAACGACGAACGGGCATGGATTCGTGAAAAGGATGACAAGACGTCGTAGAGAACGACAAGATCTACCTCGTGGTGGTGATGGTTTTCGCCGAAGACGTCCGAGGTGGCCGGAAAAGTTCGCCGAAGGTTCGCCGAAAACCTAGCTGTGGAGAACTTCGGCGTCCGATCTGTGGGGCTACGAGTGGCGGCTCGAAAAACGGGCTGTACTTCTGGAATCCTCGCATCGAGGGCTACGCCGGCATATATATATATACGTTGGGTTTGGATATTTTGGAAATCCGAGATATTTTAGTAAATATTGATTTTCGGAATTAAAATAATTACAGAAAATCGGGAATTACTATTTAGGCTCCGAAAAATATCTCTGAGCTCCGAAAAATACTAGAAAAATTCCTGGGGATAGATGGAAGAATAAGGAACACAACCAAAGTGGTTTAGCTCCAAAAAAAAGACTTTTACATTGATCGAGGAAAAAGATAAAGCTCCAAGAAATATGAATTTAATCCCGAAAAAGGTCGGAAAGATTCTCGGAAAGAGAGGCATCGTTCTAACGTGTCTTAAAACCTTTTCCAAGCCTTCAGATTTTAAAAACAAGGCATCTTATCTAACTTTTGTTTTTGCAAATTTTCAAATTCTTTTTAAACCACTACTTGAAAGCAATATTTTAAAGATTGAGATTTGAATTTATTTTCCAAACCACTCATCACAAAAGTATCAATGCAACGGTATGTATGCGCAAACATGTTGTTACCCTTACATTGGATTTTAATTTAAAGAAAAATTTCTTTTACCTATGTTTTTATGAGCACAAAATAATTAACAGAAATCATTTTACTCTTTTTAGAAAGTAGCTAATTTTAGGGTGTTACAATTCTACCCCCTTAAGATGAATCTCGTCCTCGAGATTCGGAAGATGATGATCAAGACACTGGAATGCACACTGCCATTAGATCTTCTCCACTTTCTCGAGTAGTTCCACCATCTTGACAAAGATTCCTCTTGACTTTGCACACCGGTTACTTTTACTCCAAATAGCATACTCGCTGATCCCTAGATGTTGATAGGCCCTCTAATTAACTCTCAAGTATCCACAAACCAACTCTCTAGTACTCTTCCAATTGTTAGGCCTCTTCTCTTTTCCTTTTTAACAACCTCAATGAACTGTTGCAGCTGGGTGCTAGCTTATTCTTCACACTGACACTCCATATGCTTCTCACAAAGACCACTTTGGAATCCATTGGGTGACAAACTCTTGTCCTCACTAATTCCAAAATGTAACACAATACTTCTCAACATGTCTTGCTAGATTTTTTTAGTCCAAGATATCAAATCGACTACTTCATACATCCATATTCCAATTGATCCTCATGTATTACTCTCTCTTGGTCCAAAATAGATTCCAACTTCAAAACACTATTAACTATATATATGCTCAGGTTGAGTTGTGACTCCTAAACACAAAACTTAATCCATGGTGTCGTCCAATCTTCTTAGCATAGCTCTTTCCAATTTGCTAACGGCATTGGCAACGACTTTTATTTCTCCTAAAGATAACACATACTTCTAAACCAAAAACATTTGGTTACTTGAACCCAACACTGATGTCACAATCTCAAACCAACTTACTGAAAATGTCCCTTAGATTCTTATGATTCACGTAGATATCACTCTTCATGTCCAAGTAGATAATACCACTATGCTCCACAATGGATAACTCCAGATCTCATATGTCAAATAGTCCATCTCAAGCCTCCATAGTTGTCTTGATGCACAATTCACTGCTTTTCTTACATAGAGCATATCCATATCCTTGCCAACCGCTTTATAAAAGAAACTCTTGTGTTCAACACTATCATACCTCTAATGAACGTGTGATAGAATCTTACCATTCCGAGGAACTCTGAATCACTCTTGCATACTTAAGCGGGTTCCAGCTCGACACATCTCTCTTGAGCGATTGTCCATATGATTCTATCAGTAGAGACATCCCACAACCAAAAAGAGAACTCCATCCACACTAAACTCACTTAAGTTGCCAAAGAACCAACTGTAGAGAAGTCCAATCATCATATTTTCGTATGCCATCAGTGCCAACTTGTCTTGAGTTGAAGGTTGAACTCCCAAGTGAGGATAGCTTGAAGCGAAGACCAATCCTGACAAAATATTTGAGCTCCTTGTAGATGATCCAACCTGTTAACAATCTTGAACAAAGATCCTTGTGTCTGATAGTGATTTCTCAACCATAGGAATAACCGATACTTCCAAGTGAAGCTCTAGATTGTATGAGACCTCCATCTTGCGATTCCTATATGCCTTGGCTACCCCCCTTAAGAAAAGATCAAGTAGGGCACCAAAGGATAGCTTGAATCTTCTTCTAAGTGAGTTAACTTATCAGGATGACCTTTGATAACCAAGAGGAACTCATGTGTATAAGTAGGAACAAGTAACCTCAGTTTATCCGCGAGTAGAAAAACAGCAGTGCAGTAAAACTACTATAATTCCTGTTCTGTAAATCCAATAATGTCGTAGTTTACACCGTTGGAAAGCTCATTAAATCCTTTATAACTTTCATGTAGAAGACTTCTCCAGATTCTACAGCTAAGTTGGTCGAAAATAGTGCACAACAGAAAATGTTCCAGGTTTCAGACTGCACAGAAACTTCAACTTGTGATGACTATATTTCCCAAATTAAAATAGCTATGAGGGTGAATCCGGAGGCATATGATAGGTACAGAAGTCCAGTTGATCCCATAGAAATTTTGTAACATTTTCTCGAGTAGGTATTGTGATATAACCAGAAAACCACATACTGCTCCAGATCTCAGTCAGCATAGCTATATCCTCTTGAGATTTTGATAACTCCATAACCAAATTAGATATCAGGGTGATTCTTGCGGTCAAAGAAACATGTTGAAGTCTACTGTTCTCCAGAATTTTGTCATGATTTTTAATTACCCAAGAATAGAGATATAAACCAAAGATGATAGGTTGCTCCAGAAAGATAGGATAGGAAAACAGGAGAAAACCAAAACCCAACTATCTATTCATTAATCCTTATGTCTTATGCTTATAAACTAAATGAATTTGTGGAAAATACCACAAAATTATTGCACTCATTACAAAGATTCAAAACAAAACATAACCATAATGACAAGCCAACAAGCAATTTGGGTGCACAATTCAATCATTGACTTAAACTTGCGATGCTATCGTCTTCTTAATATTATGGGTAAAGATCCTATAGCTTAACTTCAAATTGCGCGAGAAGGTGGTAAGACAAGATTCTAAAAGCATATCAAAGCAAGGAGTAGATGGGAACAAGAAGCTTTTAAAGAAGCATCAAGGAGGGGACGAATATCAAGGGTAAGAATGTAGTAGGGAAGATAATATCAAGGTTTATAGAGCAAGGATTTTTGTTGCAACTTTTAAACCTTAGAACGACCAGTTTCTACTAGGCTTGCGTCCTACAGTCAGCATTGCTCTGATACCACTTGTAACACCCGGTTTTAAGGACAAAGCCGAATGCACACCATATGTGAGCCCTGGTAATCAAACCTCACATATAGCTACAAATGAAGGGGCATTATCAATTCGCAATGCTTAATATATAGCGAACTTAGCAAAAAAGATAACCTTAGAAAGCAGTCAACGGATAGACAACTCTGATCTCCGGGTGCAGACTTCACTCCCCTGGATCCAACTAACTGGTTGATCACAAGCCTACATCCTTCAGACTCTAGCAAACTGATATCCAGCTTGAGGTGTGGGGGAAATTGCAAGGGTGAGTCCATGTCGAACTCAGCAAATATAACAACAAGGTAGTGTATTCCATAACCACATGATCAATGAACATGAATAATCAATATCTTAAACAATTAACATAAATGATCATCTTAACAAGTAAAGTCATCATCCCTTAATGTAAGTGTTCCAAGGTCGCTCATATCCGTGAGCACGGCTAGTATACCAGTTTGTTAACTCTGCGCTAGAGGTGTACACTTTCACTGTGAGTCATGATTCTCATATGCCCGGGTTAGCTAGGCCCAAAACACAGAGAACCATATAAAGCCACCCAAGAGCTCGTTTAACCGGCCAGGGCCGCAGGGTCATCAGATATAGGAACCCCCCTTCCAAAAATAATGTAAAAGGCCGCTTCCAAAGCTAGGCTCAACAGGATAGAGGCTGTCCTATACCCAACTCGCAGACCTCTAACCCGCTAGAAAAGGGTTTCTCAGGCGTCTAGAGCCTAGAGCCATATAGCCCTCGCAGCTGTACGTTAATCCCGGGATAATCAGTTACAAGACAAGTCCTTCTGTTGCTAAAAAGTCATCTTGTTTATGTTTATAGCATATTCATTATCAAGTTTCAAGATCATGGTCACAGAAAGAAAACCCAAGCTATACTTGCCTTAACACCGCTCCTTCGGTTAAGCTCTAAGCTTCAACGTTTTCTTCTTCTTCTTCTTGACTTACCAACTTCTTATTAGATCACCAACGCAAAACCTCACCGGATTGGACAAGCACGGAAAAGCAGACCCACACAAGCATCGCCCGAACAAGCGATGCAATAGCAAACATTACTAGATTATCGAACAATACACCCACTCAATGAGAACGATTCAAAATTCTAATCTACGGCACCTTGCCTACCCTCCACCCACACCGCGAGAAGGAACACTCATCGAAGATACGGTAAAACAGAAACATCTATCGAAGG
>NW_027096431.1:0-6365 GCF_019320115.1 Miscanthus floridulus | reverse complement strand
ATGCGAGGTAGCAGACATGGTAGATGATGTTCACCAAGCATAGTTTGCTAAAGGATGTGAGGAGGCAGAGATGTAGGCAACCGTAGATGCGTTCAAGTACATGATGGACTCAGCGTCAAAACCCCTTCACGCTCATTCTGAGGTCTCTCAGCTGGATGCCATTAGTCGCTTGATGGGGTTGAAGTCTGATTTGAACATGAGTCGAGAAGGCTTCGATAAGGTGTTGGCCATGGTTGGCACCCTGCTTCCAAAGGACCACATGTTGCCGAAGACCATGTACGAGGCACAGAAGCTCCTTAAAGCACTGAAGATGCCGTATGAGCAGATACATGCTTGTCCGAACGGGTGTGTCCTATTTCATGAAGAGCACAAGGAGGCAAATAACTGTCCGAAGTGTAAAGCTTCCAGGTTCCTAGAGGTAGAGTCTAGTGATGGTGGTGGCCAGAAGAGGTAGTTTAAGATACCCGCCCGAGTCTTACGACACCTTCCCTTCATGTCGAGGCTTCAAAGGCTATTCATGACCGAGGAAACCGTTAAACAGATGATGTGGCACAAGAATGACAAATGGTACAATCCTAACAAGATGGTACATCCATCTGATGGTGAAGCATGGACTAGCTTTAATGACAAACATCGTCTCAAATCCGATGAGGCTCGTAATGTACGTGTCGCGCTGGCAACATATGGCTTCAATCCTTATGGCATGATGTCTGCCCCTTACACATGTTGGCCCATGTTTGTTATCCCCCTCAATCTCCCCCCTGGCGTCGCCTTTCAATGACATAACGTGATCTTGACGTTGATAATTCCTGGACACCCGGGGAAGAATATGGGTGTGTTCATGGAGCCTGTGATTGATGAATTGATCAAAGCTTGGAATGAAGGGGTATGGACATACGACCGAGCTACAAAGCAAAGCTTCAAAATGTACGTCTGGTACCAATACTCCATGCATGACTTCCTGGCGTATGGGTTATTTAGCACCTGGTGTGTTCAAGGGAAGTTCCCGTGCCCAATATGCCAGGAAGCTGTGAGGTTCATTTGGTTGAAGAAGGGTGGCAAGTATTCGTCATTCGATCAACATCGTCAATTCCTAGATTCCAACCATCCATTCCGACAAGACACCAAGAACTTTAGGAAAGGTGTCCCAGTCACGGACCCTAGATCGTACTTGAAGACTGGTGCCGAGGTTCATGCTCAGATAGATGCTCTCATGCCCAATGAAGAAGGTGGTTTTGTGGGATATGGTGAGCAACACATGTGGACTCATAAGTCCGGCTTGACGAGGCTCCTCTATTTCGATGACCTCCTACTGCCCCATAACATTGATGTAATGCACACTGAAAAGAATATCGCTGAGGCACTTTGGGCAACACTCATGGACACTGACAAGTCTAAGGACAACCCTAAGGCTAGAGTGGACCTGGCGACATTGTGCGATAGACCACAGCAAGAGATGTGGCCTCCTGCAAACGGCAAGAACTGGAAAAGGCCTAAGGCCGATTTCGTCTTGAAACCCAAACAAAGGAGGGAAGTACTACGATGGATCAAGGCGTTAATGTTCCCTGATGGGTATGCAGCGAACCTGAGCAGGGGAGTGAACTTAGGCACTATGCGAGTCAACGAGATGAAAAGTCATGACTACCACGTATGGATTGAGCGGCTTCTTCTGGCGATGGTACGAGGCTATGTTCCTAAGCATGTCTGGCTAGTGCTTGCAGAGTTGAGCTATTTCTTCCGCCATCTTTGTGCCAAGGAGCTATCTCGGACCGTGGTTGCAAACTTGGAGAAAGTGGCACCTGAGTTGCTTTGTAAGTTGGAGAAGATCTTTCCACCCGGCTTCTTCTTGTCGATGCAGCATTTGATTGTGCACCTCTTGTATGAGGCACGTATGGGGGGGGGGGGGGCGTGCAGGCCCGTTGGTGCTATCTAATCGAGAGATGTCTGAAGGCCGTTCGCAAAAAAATGTAGAAATAAAGCCAAAATTAAGGCTTCCATTGCAGAGGCTTCCATTCTAGAGGAGGTGACAAACTTCACACAGCTATACTACACAATGAACCTTCCTAGCGTGCATAATCCACTCCCTCGCTACAATGCTGACGAGAATGAATCCAACCTTAGCCTTTTCCTAGGGCAACTCGGAAGCGCAAGTGGATCGACCAATAAGAGGTTGGATAATGAAGAGTGGCACAGTATCATGCTATATGTGTTGCAGAACCTAACCAAGGTGAAGCCATTCATTGAGTAAGTTCTCAACGAACTTGTTTCAATACGCCGTCACTATTCTGCATCCAACTGATTCTTTCTCGTTTGCACAGGGAATTTATTCGTGTATCCTAGCATCAACCAAGGGGTCCTACCCCACGGCAAACCGATACCCTTCTCTCACAGGGTCCGGGAGCAGGGAGGCCTGATTTCATTTCTTGGTTCAAAACAAAGGTATTGTCCAATTTACCTCGTACCTAGTTCGAGATTTTGAGTTTCGCATACTTAGTCCGGCAATCTTTCATTCTTGCGCTTGCAGTCCCAAACCGATGCAACTATGAGTAAGGAGTTGAGATAGGTTGCAAATGGCTTCGATAATAAGGTGAACGCTTATTCAGGTTATGATGTGAATGGATATCGCTTTCACACAGCAAGCTACAAGCGAGCTCGGCCCCATCGAAAAACCACAAACAGTGGAGTTTGTACTCTCGGCACTGATGGCCTCGAGTATCATGGCATAATCGAAGAAATCTATGAACTTTCATTTTATGGTTCGAAACCTCTTTGTCTTGTCATGTTCAAATGCCACTGGTTCAATCCTCGACTAACGAAACGGAGCCCTAATATTGGTAAGTCGAGATTCGACAAGATTCCGTCTATCAAGGAAAAGATGTCTTTATTGTGGCTCACCAGGCCGTGCAGGTTTATTATTTGCCATACGCGTGCCAAGGCAACAAGGCTCTTAAGGGTTGGGCTATTGTGCACCAGGTATCGCCACATGGTAGACTAGATGTCCCAAACGATGATGATTACAACTTCAACCCAAACACATATGAAGGAGAGTTCTATCAAGAAGATGGGCTACTAGGGAGGTTGGTGATAGACTTAACCGAGGCGATCGGAATGGAAGTAGACAATGAAAGGGTCGATGGCGAGGAAGAAGGAGATGAGGTGCAAAATGCCAAGGACATAGAAATGCTTGAGCGATTACATTTAGACAATGACGATGAAGGCAACATTGAACCTTCGGACAGTGTTGTTTATTTAGACAATTTTGATAGTGATGACAAGACTTATGATCCAAATAATCCCAATAATAATGATTACTTCTAATACATGTAATACTATGTTATTTTATAATCGTGTTTTGTTTATTTATTTAGCATCTATTTTTAACACATGTACTAATATGTCTTGTTTGTTTCTTTTTAATTGCAGGTGATTGAACAAAGATGGCTGGCAGTCGTGTGCCAAGGAATGTGAACTCGAGGTTCATGAGGGCACGCGATGCAGATCTGGATGCAGAAGAGGGGTCGTCGGACGGGAGGAGGCAGAGGGCCAGGAGCAGCGGTAGCGGCAGCGGCAGCAGGAGGGGCTGGCCTCCTCTAGTCAGGCCGCGTGATGTGCTGGAGGAGGAGCGCCGTACCCCAAACTCCTTGGACGAGGAGGAGCTGGTTCAACAGACGGATGACGAGGGAGACAAGGCACAGCAGGGCGGCAAGGCTAGAGGCACAGCTAGTTCGGACTCCTCTGCTGTGGCCAGGATCTACTTGCGAGGTCCCTCGAAACTCCCTGGGCCTCCGCTTCTTCCCCTATGCCCAGTGATCCGCCCCTAGGGGGACAGGTTAGTAACTTTAGATTTTATCACAGCTACTTCATATAACCTATTGAAAATTGTCAGAGAAACTAATAATGTTTGTTAATGACTTGTGCAGGCACTGGCTGGTTGTGTTGCCTGGTGACTCACGCAACCCCAACCACATCCTGGGTCTTGTGTGTAGGCACTTTTACCCCGACATTGTCACGCACAAGGGGAACACTGAGCCGACCAAATCGTGGGACCACTACAAAGATGCCCCCGACGCATGTGGAGATAAGCAGGAGCGGGTGAGGAGAGAGTTTTGGGTAAGTCTCGCTCGCATAACTTTGATCAATACATCGCATTCATTTGACTTTTTTTGACATAATGAATTAATACATTGTGTTTGTCTGTAGACTTTTTTTAGATGTGAAGAGGGACAGGAGGACAGGGCGGAGAAGGTGATGGTGAAAAGTGCCAGGAAACGAATCACCGACATGCACTACGAGGAGCGCCTCACTTGCATCGTCAAGTACTACGCCACGCACCTTGGTGAGAAGATCACCAAGACACAGGCAAGACAGAGGACGCTGACCTAGGAACAGTACCTTGAGGTAAATGAAGAAGAATAATACTGATTCGTTTTGAGATTAAGTAGCTTTAATCTGGTCTTCTTACATCTCAAATTCTTTATGACATGTAGACAATTCCATGGTGGTGCGAGTCGTATCGGGACTGCTGGGAGATGATCGTGGACAGGTGGTTCACGGAGGGTTATATCCAGGACCACGAGGCGGGGCGGGAGTGGCGTATGGCGGCGACAGGCCCCACACACCATCAAGGCAGCCGTAGCCTCGGCGCGTACAAGCAAGCATGGGTACGTGAATTTTTAGTATTCTTACGCTCCATTCTGCATGTTTCTTCTAATCATCTTGTTGTCTTTCTCGCAGTCGGCGTCACATGGTGGGCAGTCCATCTCCAATTTCATGGCATATGGTCTGGCCCGCAAGGGTAAGGCGACGTCCGCTGTCACCTTCACCCCGGATGACCCGTCCGAGTCCTACAGCAACCCGAGCGTCCACACCCGCATCAGTTCGTACGCGTCGGAGGCAAGGTCAGTCCATGGGCCAGACTGGGATCCGAGCACTGACGACATTGATGGGACGATGGTCATGAGGCTCGGACAAGGCAAGAAGCATGGGCGGTACTGGATAGGCGATGGCACCCTCGAGCCCAGCGAGATTCCCTCCCTCTCCTAGATCCGAGCACAGACCCTGAGCGGAGGCCCAGCCATACGCCAACGGCCGTCCCCTTCACAGCAGCGGGTCGACGCACTCCAGGTTAGTCCCGTTTAACTCTTCGTACATTGATCTTTAAATAACTTAGTTACCTTTGCATTACTGAAACATTCGATTGAAATGTTGCAGGCTGATAACGAGAGGATGGCTCAGGAGCTGCGGGACCTGGCGGCGAGGACCGAGCAGGCCGAGCGGGAAAGGCAGGCCAAGCAGCTAGCGGAGATTACGACGTTCCTAAAGAACTTTGGGCAAATGCACGGTGTAGCTGTGCCGCAGTTCGGTCCACCGTCGCCGCCAGTTATAGCTAGTCCTGTGAGTATGAAACCAAATTGCTTCGACTTGTGCTTTCATTAGATGACCACTCTAACAGATGCAATCTCTTGTCCTTTATGCAGCCTCTGTCGGCGGGTTCGAATAACCTATCTTAGGTGCAAGCAGGCGACGACACTTTTCCTTCACCAAGCACTCAGTTTCCTCCCCACCGGTAGTTTGTATCTCTCTTTTCACCGCTTGATGGACATGTGATGCACTGTGATCAACTATCGACTTGTTTTGATGGATATTGGACCTATTATGCTTGTGATGTCGTGTATGTGAGATATTGTGTGATCGACATATGATATATATGTGGTATTGCCTTTGTGATGAGATGGATGTGATATATATGTGCTATATTGTGTTTGTGATGTCACAGATGTTATATATATCTCTTATATGCTGTGTTTGTGAATATAGAATCAAAAAAATTAGCCTCTTTGCCGAGTGCCCTGACCCTGGCACTCGGCAAAGAAATTACGAAAAAAATAAAAAAATATTTGCCGAGCGCCGACCTGGCAGGGCACTCGGCAAATAAATTATATAAAAAAAAATCTTTGCTGAGTGCCTCCCCGGTAGGGCACCCGGCAAAGAAATTTTGAAAAAAAATTAAAAAATCTTTGCCGAGCGCCTCTGACATGGCACTCGGCAAAGCATGTGCTAATGCAACCAGTGCCGTGACGGTCACTTTTCTTTGCCGAGTGCCGAGATTGCACTCGGCAAAGACTTTGCCGAGTGCCCAATAAAAGGCGCTCGGCAAAGAATTCTTTGCCGACGGATTTTTTATCGGAGGCTCTTTGCCGAGTGGCACTTGGCAAAACGTCTGAATCCAGTAGTGAGCACCTCCAAAGGACTGAGCCGGCAGATCTCGAGATTCACGAAGTCACTAGTGCCGACAGGGACGTCGTCTACCACTGTAAAGCATAGCACCATTAAATCCTAGAATAAATCCACCACTGTAAAGTATA
>NW_027096430.1:0-40000 GCF_019320115.1 Miscanthus floridulus | reverse complement strand
TATATGATTAAAATAAACAAAGCCTATAGTTTTCCTTTTGCTCTATAAAATAACTTTATGATAGTTGTTTCTTTTCGCCGTAGCTACGATTAGCGTGCTTTTCACGTCTGTGTGTTTGTAGCAATGCGTAGATTAGTTTTCAAACATTTTTATTGATTGGTGTACTGTTCAAATTTAGTCATATTTATATGTTATGCATGTCTGTTCGGATGCTTGTATGGTGCTTTATGATTAGAGTTTAAGGCAAGTATAGCATGGGATTATCCTTGTTGACCTATACATCTTTAATTATTTAATTCGTACTGCATGTGTCTACCTTGATTGCCACTAAGGATTTCCTAGTACTTTGTTACCTTGTACCTTGATTCCTATGGTTTTATGCATTTGGGTAGTATGATGCTAGCGCTCAATTAAAGACCATGATCTTGTAACTTGACTAATGGTAAATGCAATAAACACTAAAAGATGTTTTTTAGCAACATGACTCATGAGGGCTAGAGCATTGGGCTATTATTATAGTGCTCTAGATTTCTCTCCCTAAGGACTTATCTATAAGTGGTCACCGGGACTTACAGTACAACCATGAGTGCTACATGGCTCTAGCTTTAGTTAAGCATGAGGACCTTTTCTAGCCCGTAGTAGCTTACAGAAAGGCGCAAGAGGGGCTCCAATTGGTTTGATTCTGTGGCCTGCCAAGGGAGTGCACTTTGGTTTATATGTCTTTTTGTTAGTCACACCTTAGGGGAGGGATCTTACTAGTTGATGGGGAATCCTTAGTGGGCTACACTTGTTCGACGAACCTTTGAAAGACTTCATAGTGAACCCTGTCGATCTTCCTTGGTAGTGGGTTAAGAGGCTCATGACCTTGGACGAAGGGGTAAATCACGGATCATGGTGAAAGTGTACAACCTCTACAGAGTGTAAAAATGGTATATCAGCCGTGCTCATGGTCATGAGCGGCCTTGGAACTCTTATAGAATAGATGATCTTTAATGGTTAATTGTTTATGCTATTCATTATTTATGTTTACCTAATTTTGTGTTTATGTGGGCTTATGAATAAACTTGTTGCCACTCAAATGCTAAAATTGGGACTCACTAAAAGCTAACCATAGTAAACCAGTGTCATCCTTTTGAGCCACATGAACCCCATGTTATATTTGCTGAGTATGACATATACTTACGCTTGCTTTACTTTTTAAATATTTGGAAAAATCCTGGATGGGTACCAGATTTGTTGTCTAAGGTTATATCCTTTATACTAAGTACGTTATATATTGAGCATTGTCTTTTGATATTACCCTTATTTGTAGCTATATGTGAGATTTGACTTCCTAGGCTCACATATGGCACGTATCTGGTTTTGTTCTTAAAACCGGGTGCTATACTTTTCGAGTTCCTATCTTCTTCACCCACTGAACTAATGGTTTTGGTTTTCTTGGCCAGGGTCTTCCTTGACTCCATCACTATGACTGCCGGGAGCGGGATCTAGATATGACAACGTCTGCTAGGTCAAGGTATGCAGAGGAGTGAGCACTACTGCTTTTGTCATTGGCGGCAAAGAGACGGACCGTATCCACCCTCGGCTACTTATAAAGGTGGCTAAACTAGTCATAACCCTTACGGACCCTGGGCCCAAGGCCCAAAACTAGCTAGTGAAACCGGGTGGCCCAACATTAGGGCCCCTCCAAAACCTGGCGTAACCCACCAAAGCGGCAACCGGTGGTTCCAGCCCGGAACCATTAATGTCGAACCCTGCCATCTTAGAGTGAGAGGGATGTTCGGGAGGGTCGCCAGATGATTCTAAAACCTCTGGTACTCGATGGTGCGATGCAAATCCCTCGAGTACTATGTAAATCTCCTGAATGTTTGAATGGGCTCGAAGTACCTTATTTCAGCGGATGTGTGCCTCTTCGTGGGAAACCAGAAAACTGGTTGCCCAAGGGCTGTAACCAAAGTATGAGCTCCTGGAATCTAGGAAAAGAGTTTTATGACGTGCCCATGATGGTCAGGCTTAGTCCTGCCACTTCCTTTTAGTGATAGCAAACGCTCACCTGTTCTACCCAGTATTAACTCGAAGAGTAGCATACGCTAAAGCCCCAGAGGCTCATGTGTCCGCTATTCGTCCAAGTGATCCTTGAGCATTCAGGATCACTGGCTTTAGGAGCCTCGAATGACCGCATTTGGTCAGAATCAATTTTTAGTATGAATCACCTGCATAACCTGGAGTTACACTAACTATACCCATCGGATCGGAAAGGGGGGCCCAAAAAAATGCAAGGATGGTTTGACTAAATGAAAATCGCCAAAATACCTGATCAACTCGGGACACAGGTAGTAGTGTTCAAAATCAATAAAAGTCATTCTTTTTTTATTAAACTCTGTTACATCATACATTCACTAGGTGTATAATAACCAAAGTCTATCAAAAGTTACCATAGTTCTGATAGCAAAAGTCTTATGAGCGCAGATCTAACTTCACACTCAACGATGGACATTTCGTGAAGCGAAGAAGTCGGACGAAGGCGCACGACGACCTTCACCTTGCCTTTGGATCTTTACCACGAGCAAGGACGACACCAGGATGATGCCCCAGGGAGTACCACCTTGCGGAGCTTCCTCTAACATCCGTAAGAAGGAGCTCTGTGAGGAATCCTGCCTGCGCCACCTTCTTCAATGTCGGGGAGGAGCATACAGCGACGAGTCGGTGGTTCCAAGTCGTCGAATCGATACATGAGAACTCTTAGGTTGAGATCTGTGGGTTCAAAGGGTTTCCCTACAATAGCAAGTCACCCTCCGCCCTCTAGGATTTCCTACAGATATTCTGACCTGGGAATCTCATGCGCGCCAACCATCTACGAGCCTAGCCACTGTGTCACCGGCGACCTAGGCCATCGATGGTATTGTTTCTCCCCATCTTCGTGGAACTTCCTCTAACACCCAAGGAGAACGGCCAGCGCCAGGCCGCTGTTGAATCCGATCTTGAAAGCCTTCTCCTAGCAATGGCGCGACCGCCGAGATGCATCGTGAACCATGGCGCACAAGAGGAGTTGCCACTCTTTCACTCAGTCTGAGGCTAAGGGATTTGAGGGAGAACGGAGGGGTGAGACTCACTAGCCTCCCTCCCCTCGGCTTAAATAAGCGCCCTGAGGATGGTAGTGGGGGAGATGGTGGTTGGCATTGAAGACAGTTCAATCACAAAGAGGTTCTCGCAAACTAAAAGCAAGGGAAGTGGAGCAGCTCAGGTTCCCAGGCACCACGATGCTTAATTTTTACAGGATGCAGTGATGTGCAAACAGTGCATTCAAATGGGCAGAAGACTTCCACCGAAACGTCTCTAGAAACTCAAGAGGGCATCACTACCAGCGAGCACAACGCTCACAGTTGTCCCGATACTCAGGATCCCCTGATTGTATTCAAACATCTCAGCACCTGAAGGTTACAGGGACCAACGGTACCCGAAGGATTAAGCAGCTTCACAAGCTTGTCATTAAACCCTATGGGGGCTACTGTCGAATATATGGGCCCGGGGTACCCTCACCGACCTTGTATCTGGCCCATCGAGTGGAGGACGTCCAAGGATAAAGCCTACGAGGATTAGGCGCAACCACCAACTTGGAGATCATGAGGATTAGGCGCAACCGCCCTCGTAGCTATGATAGGATAGAATTGATCTGTTGTAATAAACTAGGAATCCAATCTGTAACGACGATCGCCCCCATTGTAACCATACCCCTCTGCCTATATAAAGGGGGGGGGGTAAGGATCCCACGATCAGCACGTTCACAATGACACCATTGCCTCATTCCATTCTACTTGTAGCTAGGAGCAACAACCCCTGTAACTGAGCATACAAAAACAAGAAGAGCAGTAGCACGACTGGAGTAGGGTTTAGCGCGTCTCCGCGCCCCGAACTAGTATAAATCCTTGTGTCTCATGTGTTACCATTTGATTCCGTCTATGCGATCATGCTGCTTGGCATTGCCGGAGCTAAATCATCCGATAGGACCAGATACATTTGAAAGGTTATCAAATATGTTTTCCATCAAGTACTCATGGGCCTCAATCACACTCCGATGAAAGAGTTAAGCCTTCACAATATAGTACAATTGGGCTGCAGGTAAACAGAATGTTGGGCTTTGATCTGTTTTCACTCTAAGATGGTTCTTGAATTTGGTGTATCCATACCTTATAAGTTGTAGAAACCATGCATAATTTCCAAAGTGCACATCAACATACCTTTGTTGTTAAGCAGATTGAAAATAACAATATTAGGTAGCAACAAATTCTTATTGGTATCGTTTACAAATATAGGAATGAGTGTAAGGACATGTTTGCCTAAACGATCGTTTAACCCATTTACACATCATTTAAATGCTACATAGTTGTACGCCGCTTTTGTTTAATCAGTCTTTATCCGTTTAAACGGCTATTTTTCCTGTTTAAATGGTTGCTTTGCCAGAATAATGGCTAAACAGCAAGTGACCGATTGTTTACCATTTAGTGTTTAGGATAAAAATTGAAGGATCATGTGCCTATAATCATCTTTTAGTTTTGGTGATTACGATGACAATACAAGTCTCAGGCTAACATGTGTGTGAAACACTACCACATACAAGATTTCCAAATATGGTTGAAACAGATTTCTAGAGATGGGCAGGGAGTCTGTCTCTAGGTTACTGTCAATGTAAATCGGTTATTTCAGAGGTGGCCAAATGCCGCCGCCAAAAATAGTTCAAAAACACCAAAAATAGTTCAAAAACATAAAAAAAACAAAAGCCCAGCACTGAGCCCGCAACTAGGCCCGCCGATCGAGCTCGGGCCTCGATCTAGGCCGCGCGTCGTTGATCTGCTTGTCGCACCATCAATCCGCACACAGCCGCCATGGATCTGCTTGCAGCATTGTCGAGCCCACCGGTCGATGGCCCAACCACCAACGCTCCAATGGGCCATCAACCACGTCGCCAATCCTCCACCAGATTCGGCCGTGCCACCACTAGATTCATTGCCTCTAGTGGGACAGGCCACCGCTGCCGCCGCCCCAGCGCACCGCCGGGAGCCACCCTTCTCACCTTGGACCACCACTACACGTGCTCTGGGCTACACGCGTAGAGATCCGCCGGTCACCACCACTCAAGCCAGTCACCAGATCTGCCACACGGTGAGGCGCGGAGGGGAGGCGACGGTGGGAGGCGATGATGAGAGAGGGAGGCGTGGGGTAGCACGGCTGAGGAAGAGAGGTATGCGGCGGTTGAGGAAGAGAGGCGTGGGGGAGGGAGGAGACATTTTCATAAACCTAAGTGGTTCTTATATATGCGACTATCATATTGGACATGGTAGGCTTCGAACCTATTTCTTGAGGTGGGCCTCTATAAATTAATTTACAGTTATGGACGTCTTTAAACCATCTTCGTAAATAGAGCTACCACCTCCGAAATTTAGTAGCTATTTTGGGAGACGCTAACAATTTTAGACCGCCTCTATTAATAAAATATCTTGTCTCCTAAAATCATTTTGTAGTAGTGAAAGATGTGCTAGACATGTTATAATAGGTTTTAGGGATGCGAGATCCGAGTTAAGATGGAGAATTGAAGAAACAACGAAGATTCCTTTAAGATTCTCGGTCAGAGCATTCACTGAATAACTTGATCAGGCATGCAGGATCATGGTGGAATCTAGTAAGTTGGCCAGGAAGTGCTGGATCATAATGGTGGAATCCAATAAGTTGGCTAGGAAGACACTGCGCACCGAGTGATACAGTGAAAAGAAGAATGAACCAGTAGATGATCCAGTGCATATAAGAGAGGTGGCACAGTTGAAGACCGAAATTACCAAAGCCCTCAAAGCTTGAGATTGGTTGGACGGAAATTATTATTGTTGGAGCAAGAAAAAATTATTTTCCACGGTGATTGAGAATTTTTGTGGAAGCAATCAATCGGATAGGATTGACTGATTGTTAACTTAGAGCAGAGACCACAGAGAGAAAGAGATCGACTTTTGGAGAGGGGTACGTACATACGTGGCTGGCTGCCTGGAGAAGGAAACGAACCAGTACCACTGCTGACTCTGTGCTCCTATGATCTCTCACCTGATCAAGCTGCTATAATTGGGTTGGCCATTCTATTCTCCATTTGTCCTCTCGGCTGCAGATTTGCAGTGTGACCTTCGGGCCGGGGTCTGAAAACAGGGTTTCTGATGGTCCACCCCCTGACTCTTGCACAGCACGTGAATAATGCTTATGATCATGATTAGTGCTCGATCCTGATTGGTTGCAGTGACGTAATAATGTACAGTACTTAGGTGTTGAGATGGAGGAACGGCGGCCGAACGAGCGGAGAAGCGAGGCTGCCGCCGGGGTCGAGGGGCCTGCCGTTCCTCGGGGAGACGCTCCACTACCTGGCAGCGTCCTCAACTCTTGGGCTATTGCCAGCCTTCTTCAAGAAACGGTTGGAGAGGTAGCAAAAAAAAAAAAAAAAAACAATACTCCCTCAGCTCCGTTCCAAATTATGTCATTCCAAGCATCTCAAGTTTGATCAAAATTATAGAGAGAAACACAAAAATTTATGACATCATATTAAATAGGTATACTATGAAAATATAACTAATGAAGAATCTAACGGTACTTAGGGTATCATAAATGTTATTATCTTATTATATAAATTTGATTAAACTTGAAAAACTTTCACTCTTCAAAATTCTTGAAATGACTTATAATTTAGGACGGAGGGAGTAGCTTTCTTTTTACACACACTCTTTGACTAGTAAATAGATAGATGAACTATGAAGATCTCTAATATTAAAGAGGAGAAGGTTCATTCGTCCTTTGTCGCTCACAACCGTCTGATGGGATACGACGGACTCAATTCTTTCATGTGCCTGCACGAGTTAAAAGCAAATCAAAACACGGGACAGCGTCCCATTCCAAAACAAGTTGAAATACGGAGCCATGGTCCGCCGCTCTCTCCCGTGCTAGTATGAGTTAGAGCAACATATTCATACATGGTACGGAGTCCGATTCCAAAATAATTTGGAACGCACGATGTGAGCATTGGTAAATCTCTAAGACTCATGTATCCCTATGATTGATATTAGAGCAGTATGGAGTTTGATTTCCAAGATGTATTAGAACAAATAACACTATGGTTACATAAATCTCTAAGCTGTAACTATTTTATGATGAGTCTAATAAATATAATTTAATGTTTATAGTGTTACCGTCCCAATTATAAGGACTACTGGGACTTTAGGACAGATTCAAGAATAAGAGAAATATTTTTTCTCTCTTTCCTGAAAGACGAGGTATCCAGATAATTTTAAGACTAAATAAAGAGCCTGGGAAAAAAACTAACTTGACCATAACTAGTCAGTTAGTTCTGTTGTCAACTGGATTAATTTCTTAGTAACATATAGTTTAAAAGGCATGTTGGAATATTATTGATTTCAACTACCCGTTACATGAGTCATTCTGGGCAAGGTGTTGTTTAAAAGATATGCAACATTGTCGATGGGGTTTAAAAGGTACATGGATGTGGTTGAGCAATCCAGAATACTCCATAATTAGAGACAACATTTGAACCTTTGATGGCCTGTATTTTAGGATGGAGGGAGTATATATGCTCCTTAATCAATTATTACATGGGCACAATTAACACCTGTCTACGACTTAGCTAAACGATGCCCGGCAAGTCGTTGTTATATATTTTGGGAGAGATTGCTTTAATTTGTAACGCAATACATCCTTTATTTTGGTACAAAGGGGTCACAAGTTCAGAACTACATAACTTACAGACGCAGACGCTCATGCATGCTTGGACTTGGAATTGCAGGTATGGCCCCATCTTCCGGACGAACCTAGTCGGGGAGGACCTCATCGTGTCGCTGGACGCGGAGCTGAATGCCTATGTACTGAAGCAGGAGGATCGCGCGTTTCAGATTTGGTACCCGCGCTCCTTCATGCGCGTCTTCGGCGCCGACCTCATCTCAAAGACTATTGGCGTGCTCCACCGCCACATGAGGACCCTTGTGCTTGCGCCTCTTTGGCCTCCAGACCACCCGCTCTGTGCTCCTGCGTGACGTGCAGCGAAGCGCGCGCGACGAGCTACGCTCATGGCTCGGCCGCCCGGGCGTCGAGGTCAGGACGGCCACCTCCAGGGTTAGTTCGTTCGTTATTACTCTCTCTCTCTCTCTCTCTCTCTCTCTCTCTCTCTCTCTCTCTCTCTCTCTCTCTCTCTCTCTCTCTCTCTCTCTCTCTCTATATATATATATATATATATATATATATATATATATATATATATATATATATATATATATATATATATATATATATATATATATAACTACTACCCTGTAGCTGGCTACAAAATAACTTATTCTGTAGCCACTTTGAGTTACGATAATTACTATGTTAATTTACGATATTATAGTAAGTCCTTACTAAGTGTTTACTATAACATTATGGTAAATATCCCTATGTGTTATAGTAACCCAACTATCGTAAATATATATTGATATTATCGTAAATTAGTATATAAAATTATCGTAAATAGAGGTAGCTACAGAATAACTTATTTTGTAGCTGACTACTGAATATACTCTCCCATATATATATATATATATATATATATGTATGTATGTATGTATGTATGTATGTATGTATGTATGTATGTATGTATGAGTCTCTGCTGCGTCTGCAGATGATATTTGGCGTCACTGCAAAGAAGCTGATCAGCCATGATTAGGGATCAAAACGGATCGGATACGGACGGATATCACCGATATTATATTTGTTTTCATATTTCTGTTCGGATTCGGATTCGAATACGGATAGTGTCAACTATGTCGGATAGGATACGATTGGATATCGACATCATAAATATGCGATTTGAGTATTTGGATATGGATACGTTATCGGATGTTGGATATTCGGACTCGGATACGGATACGGACAGATCTCAACCCCTCTAAACGGATTCGGTTTCGAATACGGTCGGAAAATATCTGTACCGTTTTCATCCCTAGCCATGATGATGCAGCATCGGGAGGAAAGCTGTGGAAATGCTTCCACAACTGGACTTTGGGGCCATTCTCATTTCTGGTTTGCATTCACTACTGGATACAGGAGCTTTGTCGAGTGTCAAAGCCCCCAAAACACTCGACAAACCGGCAAACCGTTTATAGGCAAATACTGTTTTGCCAAGTGTCAATCGTCAGGCACTCGGCAAAGACTATGCCGAGTCAAAAAAAAAACACTCGACAAACATTTTTCGGGGAAAACAAAAACAAGTCGCCGGCAGCACCACCACGCCGCCACCGCCGCCGCCGCCACCATCACCATCAAAGCCGTCGGGGAAGAAGAAGGGGGAGAGGAGGGGCGCCCGCTGGATCCGCCGCCGCCGAGGCCTCATCCGCACCTACGCCACTAGATCCGCCGCCATCGAGGCCGCGCCCGCATGGAGAGCAGAGATGGAGAGGGGCTGTCAAGCCCGCCTGCTCCACTCAGGCCCCACCACCGGCGAATCCGGACACCATGGGTGCGGATCCGGC
Organism: Miscanthus floridulus; assembly: GCF_019320115.1. Classification (NCBI taxonomy): domain Eukaryota; kingdom Viridiplantae; phylum Streptophyta; class Magnoliopsida; order Poales; family Poaceae; genus Miscanthus; species Miscanthus floridulus. The sequence continues at coordinate 30,455 of NW_027096430.1, read as the reverse complement.
CACCACGGTCACGGATCCACCCACCAGCGGCAGATCCGGCCACCACGGTCGTGGATCCGGCCACCATGGTCATCGGAGAAGGAGATGGGGGAGGAGGGCGCGCCGGCCGCCGAGGTTGCGCCGCCGCTAGTGGAGCAGCTCAGGGGAGGAGGGCGCGCCGGCCGCCGTTGGAGCAGCTCGGGGGAGGAGCGAGCGCCGATGGAGCACGTCGGGGGAGAAGGGCGCTCTGGCCGCCGGGGATCACCTCCGCCCGTGGAGCAGCTCGAGGGAGGAGCGACACGGGCGTCGATGGGGGAGGAGCTTGGGGGAGGAGGGGGTAGGACGGGCTCGGGAGTGGTGGCGTGGCGGCGGGAGGCAGCTCAGTGGGGAGGAGCTTGTGGGGCGGGGCGGGGCGGTGCGGGTGTGGGAAAGGGAAAGGAGGAGGGAGGTGCGGGAAAGGAGGAGGGAGGCAGGGCGGTGCGGCCGGAAAAAAATATTTTACTTCTTTGCCGAGTGTCCTAGATATGGGCACTCGGCATTTTTTTATTTTTTTTCTTCTTCTTTCCCAGAAAAAAGATTTTACTTTTTTGCCGAGTTCCTAGATCTGGACACTCAGCAAAGTTTTTTTTCTTCTCCTTCTTTCCCAGAAAAAAGATTTTTACTTCTTTGCCGAGTGTTCTAGATCTGGGCACTCGGCAAAGTTTTTTTTTCATTTTTTTTCTTCTCTTTCTTTCCCAGAAAAAATATTTTACTTTTTTGCCGAGTGCAAAAAAGAAAACACTCGGCAAACCCTCTCTTTGCCGAGTGTTTTTTTTTGGCACTCGGCAAACCTCCTCTTTGCCGAGTGTTTTTTTTACCGAGTGTTTTTAGCGCAGCACTCGGCAAAGAACTTGTTTGTCGAGTGTCCGAGAAAATACACTCGGCAAACATAAAAACACTCGGCAAATTTGAGGGTAGTGATTTCTGGCACACAACCTTCTACGGATGCATGCAGGTACACACTACACGCATTGCGTCTTACTATTACTCTACTAATTTAGTAGGACTCTTTTTCTAAGTACCAGACTAATCCTCAAGCAACACATGTGTCAGACTCTAATCATCATTGACGGTAACAATCATTGGACATGTACTGTTGTGTTTTGCTGCGAAATTACCTATCATTTGCTAATATGAAAAATATGTACTCCAAAAGTAACCACTAATTAAATAAACCACCTAATCTATCTGCTCCCTCGGTTCCAAGATATAATATAATTGTCACTTTAGCTATGGATACGGATAATAATTTGTCTCGATTCATAGCTAAAGTGTTAACTATTTGGGGACTGAATGAGTATATGCACTAATTAGTAATTATACCCACATCGCACCTAAAGGACGTTATGATCCCTGCAGGGACGTAAGAACGTTAAGCAGCAGCTCGAGGAGCGTAGGAATGGAGTGGAGCACGTGAACGTAGATTTCTTCGATCTTGTGATCGGTGAATTGAACAAGCCAGACCCGATAATGAATGAGAACACCGCGTTAGACTTGTTGTTCGCGTTGCTCTTGGCAAGCCATGAGTCGACGTCGATGGTATTAACCGTGATACTCAAGTATTTGACGGACAACCCAAAAGCTTTGCAAGAACTAACCGTAAGTAGATATCCCTTTTAGTTAATTTGTTTCCACGACTCGGTTGTGTCCAGTTCTCTGGGAATATATATAGCTGGCTACAAAATAACTTATTCTGTAGCCACTTTGAGTTACGATAATTACTATGTTAATTTATGAGATTATAGTAACTCCTTACTAAGTGGTTTACTATAATGTTATGGTAAATATCCCCATGTGTTATAGTAACCCAACTATCATAAATATGTATTGACATTATCGTAAATTAGTATATAAAATTATCGTAAATGGAAGTGGCTACAAAATACCTTATTTTTGTATCTGGCTGCTGAATATATATATATATATATATATATATATATATATATATATATATATATATATATATATATATATATATATATATATATATATATATATATTCCGACTCTGGCCCGCCTCTCCGACCAAAAGGCCTGGCCGAGGAGGAACGACGCTCTCTTCTGACTCCGGCCTGCCTCTTCGACCGGAAGGCCTGGCCAAGGAACGTCGCTCGCTTCCGACTCTGACCCGCTTCTCTGACCGAGGATACACCGAACCTCTGCTTACATCTCTTCTACGACTGGCGCAATTAGAGCAGAATGGGACCAACCGACTGGGGACGCCCGCTCGGTAAGGACCCAGGAAATGGGCAGAGCAAGTAAGGCATGACGCACAAAGTCAACCGCAATACCAAGGACCGTACACTGAACACCTGCAGGATAATACCAACAGGACATGTCAGAATGGTGCCCTGTAACCTTCCAGGCATGTCAGAACCCAAGCAGTGTTGCGGGCACCGACATTTTCCCTACAGTGTTGTGGGCGCCCTCAAAACTCTCATACCAGGCGAACACAGTAAAACCCCCTACATGCCTCTAGGCATCAACAATATGGCAGGCACCGACATCTGCCATACCAGAAGAAGACGACGCAATCTCCCACATGCATCTGATATTAACAGTGTTATGGGCGCCTACAATCATCTTGTACCCGACGGCGTGGGCAACAAGACTTAGGATACGTACACTCTTCCTCTCTCACTTGTAAGGCCATCCCCTTCATCTATAAAAGGAGATGCGCTCTCTGCCAACGAGGGGGTCAGTTGACAACAACTCAAACAACACACACATGATCCGAACGATCTAGGATCCCAACGAACAACAAACGTTCGAACACTTAGTGCACAGCGGAGCTCCCGTCACTCTCGGCCCTTCAGACCAGAGTCCGACCGGACCTCTTGCACCCCCATCTTTCTCCGTTCTATTTGTAACCCCACAACAAACATCGAGCACCTGGGCTCAGGAATAAAGTCACCAACCAACTCAAACTAAACGTAGGGCACGTTGCTAGGCCATATCCGATCACAACGTATGGCAAAATTACAAATATTTACGTGTTGGTCACTTTCTGCACTGACAGTTGGCGCTGTCCGTGGGGAAGACATCGTACGTTCACGCTTTTGGTCATCGGATGGCCCACTTTTCTGCCATCTTCGTCGTGGTAGACTTAAGCGATACGACTCGCCTCGGCTCGCTAGAGTTTCCCATGCTCCCACCTGTTGGGATGTGGGTTCCGCCCGTCTTTGACCCGTCCTAGGCCTTCCTCTTTGGAAGCCTGGACTTCATCGCCGATCGGCTCGGCGTGCTGCACCTCCGCAAGGAGGCAACCATCCCGGCGCCCATCGGAGGGGCGCCCTCCATCGGCTCCGGGACTCCCGAGGACTTCAACGACGAGGCGCCTACGCTTCATTCTGAGCATATGTTCTGCTCAAACCCCGCTGAGTAACATACGCTTTGTTATTTACTCGCTATTTACTATCTTTCCCCGATTTTCCAAAGGGACCCTGCTAACCCTACCGCAACCGCCATTCGATCGGTTCCCCTACGGCCTTGCGTCCCCCATGGACGCGGATGCCCGGGGGCTCCAAAAGATGCTGACGTCGCCTCCTCTCACATCTGAATTCATGGGGATGGCGAGCTATGCTCCCTCCTCTTTCTACAACCTCTTGGATGATGAGGCTGAGAGCGACGGCTCCAGCATCGACGACGTGGTGCCTAGCCACCGTCTATCCTAGGAGTGTGCTATGGTGGATGCTCTAGGATAGCCGCCGGTAGTGGCAGAGTCTCTGCAGACACACACTCCTCCTAGGCGCACGGCGAGGAGCTACGACAAAGGCAACAGAACTAGCCGCCACCTGGGCCAACGTGCTCGGCGCATCACGATGCGACCTGTGCGCGTAACCTGACGAGCGGCGCCCGGGGCAGTTCCCGCCAGGTCCAGCGCAACATCATGGATGGGGGGAATGATCCCCCATAGTTCGCTCGGGCTAGCCAAAACATCATCGCGGCCGCAATGCTTCTGTGTGGCCTTCTCGAGCCGGACAACCCCCAGGAACGAGCGATCCACTGGAACCTCCGAGCACTAGTGGAAACCGCCATCGTTCAATAGGCGGAAAGCTCCGTGTTGTGCCACTGACTCGTGGCCTCTCTCCCCACCAGGGGAGTGGGATGCACCAGATGAATTGCTCCATCTGCTTGCCACTATGGCCATCGGGCGTGGAATAGGAGAGCGCAGCTACGCCACTGCCTAACCCGACACCCGCTCCACACCGACCGCCTATGCGCGAATGCCTTGGGCTGAACCAAGACGCTTGCAGCGTCATCAGCAACCAGCGTTAGGCCCGGCATGATGATGACGACCATCGGGCAACGGTGAGAGCAGACGACACAAGCCCCGGCCGGACCATTGAGGGGACCGGTGAAACGCACCCCAGGCGTGGCCACCGACCCAACAACCGGAGTCCCAACCCGGATGGCCTAGGACCATGGGCCTTTGGCCGGCACATCCAGAGAGCGTCGTTCCCATAGCGCTTCCGACCACCGACCAACATCGCCAAATATACTAGGGAGATGAATCCCGGTAAATGGCTCAAGGACTTCTAGCTCCCTACTGAGCCAGAGGAGTGGATGATGATCACTTCATCATTCAGTACCTCTTCATCTGCGTGGGGGAACATGTTCGAGCATGGCTCGAATTCCTCCCGCACAACAGCATCTGCGACTAGGCGGACCTCAAGAGGGTCTTTGTCGGGAACTTCTAGGGGACGTATGTCCGCCCTAGGAACTCTTGGGACCTCAAGAGCTGCCAGCAGGAGCCCAACGAGTCCCTACGGGATTACATCCATAGGTTCTCAAAACGGTGCAACTCCCTCCCTAATGTCATCGACGCGGATGTCATTAGCGTATTCCTCTCTGGGACAACCTACAAGTCCCTGATCCACAAGCTTGGCTGCCTAAAGCCTCGTACCACCCGTGACCTGCTCGATGTCGCCACAAACCATGCTTCTGGTGAGGAGGTGATCGGAGCAGTCTTCAATGGAGGCTGGGACAAGGGCAATGCCAAGCGTGAGGACCAAAACGAGGGCCCCTCCACACAGAGGGGCAAGAAGAACAAGAAGGATCGACGCCGACAGGCCAACTCCACGTTGGTCGCCGAGGCTGATCGCGCGGGAAAGCAGCCCCAGCAGGGCCTGCCTAACCACTTCAACAAGCTCATGGATAGCCCCTGCACCTACCACGCTTACCCCATCAAGCACCTCTATAAGGACTGCGAGCTCCTCAAACATTTCCTGCGATATGCCGGTGGGCTGAAAGAAGGAAATGGCAAAAAGGCGGCAACTAAGAAAGGAGGTGCAGCGGGAAAGGACGGGGTCAGCTTCCCTGACCCTGAGGAATGCATCATGATCTTCGGGGAGATCTGATGTCATCTACTCCAAGCGCCAGCACAAAGTGTGCTACCGGGAGGCGTGCATCACCAAAATGACCATCCCCTCCTTCCTTTGCTGGTCAGAATCTCTGATCACTTTTGATCAGAGGGACCATCCATCCCATGTCGCTAGACCGGGACGCTACCCACTCATCGTTGACCCCATCATAAATAAGAAGTGCCTCACCAAGGTGTTGATGGACGGAGGTAGCGACCTCAACATCCTCTACGTCGACACTCTCGACACCATGCGCATCCCCCGATTGAAGCTCCATCTGGCGAGCTCTCCCTTCCATGGTGTGATCCTAGGAGTGTAGGCATACCCGCTCGGGTAGATTGACCTGCCCATCACATTTGGTGACCGAGCCAACTTCCGCTCGGAGGTGCTCACCTTCGAGGTGGTGGACTTCCCGGGGTCTTACCACACCATCTTGGGGCGGCCATGCTATGCCAAGTTCATGGTGGTCCCCAACTACACCTACCTGGAGCTAAAGATGCCAGGACCAAACGGCGTCATCACTATGGGTAGCACCTTCTCGCATGCCATCACGTGCGACCACGAGCATTACAAGCTCGCCACTGCCGTCATCAACTCTTTCGAGCTCCCGTGGCTCGGGGAGTTGTCGACCCTAGCAGTCCCGGACTGTAACAAGCCAACCTCCTCAATGGCCTTCCACCCACTCAAGGAAACTAAGGCAGTGGGGATCGACCCCACTGACCGAACCAAGATAGTGCGGATCGGGACCTAGCTCCTGGCCAAATAGGAATGCGAGCTCGCTGACTTTCTGCGTGCCAATCACGATGTCTTTGCATGGAAACCTTCCGACATGCTAGGAATACCACGGGAGGTCGCCGAGCACGCACTATGCCTCGTCCCGGGCTCGAAGCCCACCAAGCAACGCCTGTATCGCTTTGACGATGAGAGGTGTAGGGCCATAGGTGAGAAGGTCGCCAAATTCCTAGCAGCCAGATTCGTCAAAGAGGTATTCTACTCCGACTAGCTTGCTAACCCTATTCTTGTTAAAAAGAAGATCGGGAAATGGAGAATGTGTGTTGATTATACTGGCCTTAATAAAGCATGTCCAAAGGATCACTTTCCTTTGCCACGCATAGACCAGATAGTTGACTCCACCTCAGGATGCGAGATCCTCTCCTTTTCGGATGCCTACTTAGGCTATCACCAGATTGCGATGAAAGAGTCTGATCAACTTGCAACCTCGTTCATCACCTCGTATGGTTCATACTATTATGTAACCATGCCTTTCAGTTTGAAGAATGCCGGTGCCACCTACCAAAGGTGCATGCAGCAATGCTTCACCGACCAAATCAATCCGCTCGATTAGCCTGATCAAACCGAGTGGCCGAAACCAACAATCGCCGTCTATGTTGATGACATAATGGTCAAAACGACTCAAGCTTACGACCTGATCGCAAACTTGGCTGCAGCGTTTGCGAACCTCCGAAGGTTCAACATCAAATTGAATCTCGAGAAATGTGTTTTCGGGGTTTCTAAGGGGAAGCTGCTTGGATACATCGTGTCCAAACGCGGTATCGAAGCCAACCCCAAAAAGATTGTGGCCATCTCCAACATGGGCCCTATACGCAATGTTAAGAGCGTATAGAGGCTCACCGGTTGCTTGGCCACCTTGAGCCAGTTCATCTCCTGGCTCGGCGAGCGGGACATGCCTCTCTACAAGCTCCTCAAAAGGACAGACACCTTCATCTGGACTAAGGAAGCGCAACTATAGGGTGACGTCGGCCCCAATCCTTGTCACTCCCGAATGGGGAGAACCCCTGCTCCTCTACGTCGTGGTGGGCAACTACAGGGTGAGCGCCGCCCTAGTCATCGAAAGGGAGGAGCCGAGACTTCGCCTTAAGGTCCAGCAACCCATATACTTCATCGGGAAGGTACTCACCGACCCCAAGGTCCGGTACCCCTAGGTGCAAAAACTCCTATACACCATGCTGACGGCGACCTGGAAGCACCTGCACTACTTCACCGACCACAAAGTCATGATCGTCACTTCATACCTGCTTGGGGACATCATCTGCAACCACGACGCCACGGGACGGATCTCTAAGTGGGCACTCGAACTTAAGGGCCACGGCATCAGGTATATGCCCCATACCGCTAGTAAGTCTCAGGCTCTCATGAATTTTGCCGCTGAATGGACAGAGGTTCAGCTACCGACCCCGAACATCACCCATGAGTACTGGATGATGTACTTCAATGGGTCCATCATGGCGCTCGGTCGGGGGCTAGAGTGGTTCTGATCTCCCCAGATGGGAGTAGGCTCCGCTATGCCATCCGCCTCCACTTTTTAGCCTCAAACAATGCCGCGGAGTATGAGGCCCTCATCAACGGACTACGCATCGCCATCAAGCTTAGCGCTACGTGACTCTATATTCAGGGCGACTCGGACCTGGTCGTTGACCAGGTCATGAAGGAGTCCTCCTACAAAAACCCCCTCATGGTAGCATACTGCTAAGAGGTGTGCAAGCTCGAGGACAAATTCTAGGGGATCGAGCTGCATCACGTCCCCCGAAAGGACAACGCCGCCTCCCGTTTTCTCGCAAAATTGGCCACCAGGCAGGATCCATCTCCGAGCGGGTCTTCATCAATGACCTCCATGAGTCGTCTGCTCGCATCCTGTAAGGCCCAATCCAGACACACCCCAATGCCAACCCAGTGCTTGAGGGCTCTGGCCCTGACGCCAAATCGGCGCTCGGGGGCTCTGACCCCAGTGCCTCCATGATGACATCGCCCGTCGACATCACCGTGTTGGCACTCAATCAAACCGACTAGCGAGCGTCGCTACTCGCCTACCTCCTCGAGGAAGTTCTCCCACACAAAAGGACTGAAGCATGGCGGATCGTTCGACGTGCCAAGATGTTCGTCGTGCTTAGTGATGAACTTTACAAATGAAGTCCATCGGGGGTACTCATGAAGTGCATCCCTACCAACAAAGGGAAATAGCTCCTCCTCGAGGTCCATGTTAGAATCTATGGACATCACATAGCCCCGAGGTCATTGGTCAGAAAAGCCTTTCGCTAAGGTTTTTACTGGCCCATCACACTATGAGATATAGAGGAAGTCATCCGCAGGTGCGAGGGGTGCCAGTTCTATGCTTGGCAAACTCATTTGCCGGCACAGGAGCTCCAAACCATCCCCATCACCTAGCCATTCGTGGTCTCGGGCCTCGACATGGTTGGACCCCTCAAAAAGGGCCTGAGCGACTTCACTCACCTGCTTGTAGCGGTCAACAAGTTCGCTAAGTGGATAGAGGCCAGGCCCATCACCAACATCTGCTCAGAGGAGGCAGCCAAGTTCTTCCTCGACATCATCTACCGGTTTAGTGTTCCTAACTGCATCATCACTGACCACAAAACCAACTTCACCGGGAAGAAGTTCCTGGACTTCAGTGATGGATATGGCATCAGGATTGACTAGGCCTCGATCGGACATCCACATACTAACGGCCAGGTTGAGCATGCCAATGGCATGGTCCTCCAAGGACTTAAGCCGCGCATCTTCGATCGACTCAACAAGTACGCTAGGTGATGGGTTGTAGAGGTCCCAGCGATCCTCTGGAGCCTGAGAATGACCATGAACCAATCCATAGGGTTCACACCCTTCTTCTTGGCCTACGGAGCTGAAGTAGTGGTGCCCTCCGACATCAACCATGGCGCCCCAAGAGTAAAGGCCTTCGACTGTGACCGAGACACGGAGGCTCAACAAGACATAGTCGACCTGCTCAAGGAGGCCCATGAGATGACCATCATACACTCTACTCGCTACCTACAAATGCTCCATAGGTACCATGAGAGGAAAATCAAAGGAAGGATCCTCGAGGTCGGTGATCTCGTGCTTCGAAGGACCCAATCGACCAGGGAGAAGCACAAACTCTCTCTGCCTTGGGAAGGACCCTATATGGTGACCGATGTTATCTGACCAGGAGCCTACCAACTAAAGGACGACAACGGCGATGTTCTCACCAATACTTGGAACATCGAACAACTACGTCGTTTCTTCCCTTAAAAATTTGGTCTTTATCATTTTCTTTCATTCAGCGTTCGCTCCTGCAAAGCACCCTGGCCCGAACTCTTTTGGCCCGAGTCACTCGAGGGGTCCACGGGGGTATGGTACCCCCTCTCTTTTTTCTATCATATGGTAAATACATTTTTCCCGAACAAGAGGGTAGTCCATTCCTTTAATTACCTTACGTAACTTTCCTTTAAATATTCCAACCACCGATCGCACCCCGCCTCTACCTACGGTTACGAGTAGCTGAGCCCCATGGGCCACACCCAGGCTCTTAAAGGTTGCAGCCTATGGGTTGAATGGGCAGGTGTGAAAAAGAAATAATAAAAAACAAAGCTATGCTAAGGCAAAAATAAGGAATGGATGGGGCAAGCTTCCCCGAACGAAGTGATTCATCACAAAAACAAAGTTGTTGTATTCATGGATACACAAAAAACATTTACATGGGGACTCCTCCCTGAACTTAACTATTACATCTACCGGCTACTTCTACTTTGGCCTCTCGGCGGCATCGACTGATGATGCAACCGACGAAGATAAAGGTTGCTCGCCCTCTGGCGGGGCGACGCTCGGTTCGTACGGAGCTTTTGACCTGGCCTCCACTCCATCCACAGGCTAGGTGACATCTTCTTGACACACGCCTTTAGCCACACTCGCACGGTGAGCCTCCATCTCCCACAACGCGGAGACTCCATCATCCAAGAGCGTTTACTACCACCAGACATAACCACCACCGCAAGGGCCCCGCCCGGTTCTGCTCCCTCAACTTCGGCGAGCGCAACGGGTACCTCAAGGGCGTCGTACCCATAGATGCTCAGCAGAAGAGCATGGAGCTGCGGACTTTCCCATACAAACGGAGTAGCCCCTGGATAGGGACGCTGCCTGCCGAAGGGTGAAACACGCCATCAGCATGGTCCTGGGTGGCTTCCCCTTCGACAAGGCTCACCTGGTGAAGATCCACCGGAAGGAGTCCATGTATGTCTCCATCCCGAAGAAGGCCTCATAGGCAGTGACAAAGCTGATGACATGCAGCACCCCGGTTGGATTGAGGTGCTGCAGCTCTAGGCACCAGTCCTCAAAGAGCCCGCGCAGGATCTAGTGCGCCACTTCCTTTAGCAGAAGCAGCCCCTTCTCGGCAAAGGTGGCTAGCACCGCCTCGGGTGGCCTCCAGCTCGACATTGCGCTCCAGATTCACGAATGGATCTATGAGTTCTCCCCCTTGCTTACCCTCTCTCTCACTTAGGAACCACCACAGCACACAAGCACTCTTGGTGAGAAAGAAGGAGGAGAGGCAGCAGTTGGAGAATAAGGCAAAGGATTGCCACGAGAAGCCCTCTCCCTTCCCCTATTTAAGGAGAAGGCGCAGCAATTGGGGAAAGGCGAGGGATTGGGGCGAAAAACCTTCTCTCTCCCCCATTCAATGCATATGGGATACAGTAGGACATGCCCTAACTGATGGGATGCGACCCGCCCCACGAGACGGTGCTTGGTCAGACGGGATATGGCCTGGGTATGGCCCACCGCTACAGCACGCTGGGCACGAGAAACAAGGCACAACTCCATGTAGGTGGCCCTCCGCCTTCCTAGGCAAGACTTGGAAGGGCCCAACAATGGGATCTCTGCCCAGGAGAGACCAATGGGCTTCCTGAGTCGATCGGATGGCTCAGGCGAACGCCGAGAGATAGGTAAGGAGCTGAGGGACGCCCCATGTGGGCCATGCCGACTCTGTCATGAACAATGAGCGTGGATCCTGGTCGGACATATCCGATAGGAGCTCCTCAAACCCTGTCACTCGAGTCATCAAGGTAACATTACCAACCCCCACTATCTCTTTATATGATCATTCATTCATCCATGCACGCATTCATTCATCCTATACATCCGAAGCATCGCATATGCAGTTAAATGCATCACAACACTCCATGTTGGGTCGTGAAGTGATAGTTTCCTCATTCAAACATGAAGCAATAACCGACCAGGGTTCGAAGGCCAGCCCTTGAAGGGCTCGAGGCCTCCTTGCGTCAAACAGAGCTAGGGGAGAAAACGCAGATGAGCCCCGAGTGACCCTCGCCTAGTCTACTCTGAAGCGGACTAGGTCATCTCAACCTTCTCGTTCGATCCTAACCTCGAGTCATGCCCATAGAATCTCCATCGAGGGGAGGCCAGTGAGCCACCCGGGTCGGTCTCTAGAACAACCCAGGCATCTGTCGGGTTACGGGTTAAGGAGCAGTGGAATGCCACATGAGCGCTACGCTGACCCCGTCACAAATGATGGACCCAGATTTCACTCAAACGTGCTCATTAGCGAGCTCACCAAGCACGTCACTCGAGCCATCGAGGCAAGCGACATTCGCTCAGCCCCTCCGGTTGCGAAAACCACAAACGGGGTAATGCACGAAAACTCAAACTAACCCCTACCGAGACCAATGGGGCTCAGGGGCTCAGGATGCCCAAGCACCTCGGCTTCGACTCGCCTGATCCCTCATTGCACCAGCATCCGGATCCACGACTTAGACTTGCTCGATCCCTCATCGCGCCTAGCGCCTGGATCTGTGACTCCGATTTGCCCGATCCCTCGGCTGCGCCCGACGCCTAGGTCTATGACTCCAACTCGCCCGATCCCTTGGCTGTACCCAGCGTCTGGATCTATGACTCTAACTCGTCTGATCTGACTCTAACTCGCCCAATCCCTTAGTGCGACCAACGCCTAGATCCGTGACTCTGACTCGCCCGATCCCTCGTCGTGTCCAGCGCCTAGATCTGTGACTCTAACTCGCCCGATCCCTTGGCTGCGCCCAACACCTGGGTCCGTGACTCCAACTCGCTCGATCCCTTGGCTGTGTCCGACGCCTATGTCCATGACTCCGACTCACTCGATCCCTCAGCTACGCCCAATGCCTAGATCCGTGACTCTGACTCGCCCGATCCCTCGGCTGCGCCCAACTCCTGGGTCCGCGACTCCAACTTGTTTGACCCCTTAGCTGCACCCAGCGCCTGGATCCATGACTCTGACTTGCCTGATCCCTCGGCTGCGATCGACGCCTGGGTCCACGAGTCCATCTCGCCCAAACCCTCGGCTATCCCTCGACTACGCCCGATGCTTGGGTCCATGACTACGTCTTGCTTGACCCCCTGGTGCGCCCGATGCCCTGGTTAACAACTCTGTCTCACTCAGTCCCTCGACCGTGACCAAATGCCTAGGACCGCGCTCCTGGAAACGATGGATCAGAAACTGGAAAGAGGAGGCTACGCCCACCAAGGTGCACACACTCACGCCCGTTGATGAAACCCCCTAGGCGATTCTACCTGAATCACCCAGAGGCTTGGGGGCTACACCCACAGGTGCGCTCGCGCACACCCGCTGTCGAAACAAAAATTCCCCCGCTGACAACACAAAAAAAATCCCAGACAATTCTAATCAAATTGCCCGGGGGCTACACCCGTGGGTGCACTCGCACACACCCATTGTCAAGACAAAAATCCCCTAGACGATTCTACCCGAATCGCCCAGGGGCTCGGGGGCTCCTGTCGGGTTCATAAACCTAGGGCCCCTCATGGACCAGCTTCCCAGCAAAAGCTTGGCCAGCAGACGATATTGTGAACGACGGGCAACTCCTAGGCCGGCCCAAAAACCTAAGGATAGGCCAGAAGGTCTAATCTTTGACCAGAAGGCTTGGCCAAGAAGGAACGGCGCCCGCTTCTGGCTCTGGCCTACCTCTCCGACCGGAAGGCCTAGCTTCTGACTCTGGCCCACCTCTCCAACCGGAAGGCCTGGCCGAGGAGGAACAACTCTCATTTCCAACTCTGGCCCGCCTCTCCGACCGGAAGGCCTGGCCAAGGAACGTCACTCACTTCCGACTCTGACCTCCTTCTCCGACCAGGGATACACCAAACCTCTGCTTACATCTCTTCTATGACTGGCACAGTTAGAGCCGACTAGGACCAACCGACCAGGGATGCCCGCTCGGTAAGGACCCAGGGAATAGGCAGAGCAAGTAAGGCAGGACGTATAAAGTCAACAACAATACCAAGGACCGTACCCTAAACACCTGCAGGACAGTACCGACAGGACATGTCAGAAGGGTGCCCTGCAACCTTCTAGGCATGTCAAAACCCAAGCAGTGTTGCGGGCGCCGACATTTGCCCTACAGTGTTGTGGGCACCCTCAAAACTCCCATACCAGGCGAACACGGTAAAACCCCCTACATGCCTCTAGGCATCAACAGTATGGCAGGCACCGACATCTGCCATACTAGAAGAAGACGATGTAATCTCCCACTTGCATCTAACATTAACAGTGTTATGGGCGCCTATAATCATCTTGTACCCGACGGCATGGGAAACAAGACTTAGCATACATACACTCTCCCTCTCTCACTTGTAAGGCCATCCCCTTCATCTATAAAAGGGGATGCGCTCTCTCCCAATGAGGGGGATCAGTTCACAATAGCTCAAACAACACACACACACACACACACGATCCGAACGACCAAGGATCCCAACGAACAATGAACGTTCGAACACTTAGCGCACAGCAGAGCTCCCATCACTCTCAGCCCTTCAGACCAGAGTTTGACCGGACCTCTTGCACCCCCCATCTTTCTCCCTTCCGTCTGTAACCCCTCAGCAAACTTCGTGCACCTAGGCTCAGGAATAAAGTCACCGACCGACTCAAACTGGACATAAGGCACATTGCCTGAACCAGTATAAACCCTATGTCATTGAGTGCTAGGCCACATTTGATCACAACGTACGACAAAACTACAAATATTTACGTGTTGGTCACTTTCTGCACCGACAGTAATTTTAGTAAATATTTGATATTTACCAAGTGAAGGAGAAAAGGCATAAAATCAATAATGATGTACTAGATTATTCGATCAAGCTATGTGTCAAGACTCAAGAGTAGTTGGCAATGTCTGCTACATTTATAGCCGATCAGAACGACTTGTTTTACCAAACGGAGGGAGTACCTATGTAATTTTTCGAACTTATTAGTAATAGAGTAATTTTTTTCCCACCATACAACAAATATTCAGGTGATACAAATTGGCTCAACATCTTGTAATACGCCCAATTTGTTACAAGAACTTGGTTGTTTGGTGCATATACAGTCCAAATATGTTGATAGGTGATGTATTTGGCCACGCTAGACGGTGAGGATGGGTATAGGCATTGTATTCACTTGAAAGCGGTATGCCCACTCATCCAACCCTTCAAGCGGCTTTTCTCGTAATCACTTGTGGATGGTAAGGATCACTATGCTCAAAGCATGCCCAACATCTATCACACCGATGTACAACCTTGGATTCGCTTGGGTCCAACCAAATGGCATCCTAGCTTGGTCAAACAATGCAACTAAATAGGGCTTTGGTGGACATCATGGGGCAGTTGATCCATGCTAGCATTTGCTTGAGCCATTGAAGATGGACCCTAATGGACCCTCATCGCCGAGAAGTCAACATTGCTCTACCCTAATAATATGATTATTGTTTGTGATTGCCATCTCTAAACCTAACCTGTGTATAGAGCAGTATCTAAGGCATCCATCTAAAAGCATAGTGAGGATGCCATCTGGGGAAACTAGTAGTGTCGACTATCAAAGGATCAAGATACCCAAGAGGGGAGGGTGAATTGGGTAATCTAAAATTTCACAAAATTAAAACCTATCACATAGCCCATTTCACCCATTGTGCCTAAAAGTGTTTCTATCCTACGCACAAAGTTTCGCAACCTAGTTCCAACCCTATACTATCATGGCAATACTAGGAATGTAAAGACATGAAAGTAAATTGCTCAAATGTAAAGGAGAAGGGTTAGGAACACGGTGATGTTTTGCCAAGGTATCGGAGAGTCGACACTCCCCACTACTCCTCGTTGGAGCATCCACACAAGGGTATAGCTCCTCCTTGATCCACGCAATCTCTACGAGTGATTCTTCACCACTTTGGCATGGCAAATCACCCACAACCGTTTACACCATGAGTTGGGCCTCTCACAAGCTCCACCGAGAGATCACCAAGCTCCAAATCACCACCAAGCCATCTAGGTGATGCCTACCACCAAGAGTAACAAGCATAAACTCTCACTTGACCTAACCAAGCCTAATGAGACTAGTGGATGCACACTTGCTATTCTCCAACCACTAATAGAGTCCTTAATATTGCAATTAGCAATCCTGATCACTCCACTAAGCTTGAACCCTTGCTCACCAATGAGTGTATAACTAGCCGATCAAAGTGGCAAGAGAGCCTCCATAGCCGAGATGGAGCGGGTATAAATAGCCCCAACACAAGGAGCTGGCCATTAGAACCCCACCACACTCGGATCGAAACCATCAGATTGTCCGATGCCTGGTTGAAGAGAGCATCGGAACATTCCGTTGCCTCTCCAACGACTATGTAAGAATTAGCCGCTACTGTATGGGGGCACTAGCATATACTCCAATGCTAGGTGTCACAGGTTCTTAACCGTGGCGAGCATCAGAATTGTTTAATAGAGGTCAGCATGTGGGTCTCCAGTGGCTCGGACACTCAAAACACAAAAGGGACACAGATCGGTTTATCCTAGTTTGGGCTTTTGAGCCCTACGTCCAACAGTATAGTTATCTTCATGTTAGGAATGCCCGATCAGGGTTTACAATGGTGGAAATCAAAAGAGATTGGTAGGAAATGGCTCAGTGGTATCCAAGAGTTCTTCGGGGTTCTTCCTCGGTCCCTCCTCCTCGAACTGAGTTGGGCTGAATCGGATCTCTTAACTGAGTTGGGTTTGATCCTTTTTATAGGGAGCCATGCCTCCCCTTATATTCTGAGGAGGGCATAGTGTACAAGTCGGTTTTGTTCTAGTCTGTGGTCTATACGCCAGGTGTATGCGTCCTCTGTTATGGCATTGCTGGATGTTGCCTTATCATGTAAGGGGCAGCCGAAAGTGTTGCAACCTCCCTAACCTCGTTGCCCCTGTTCTGGCGCTTGACCATTAGGGGTTGCCTGCTACTGTGTGGCCTCCTGTGGGTGCGCCTTCTCGAGGCTTCCTTGGTCTTCAAGGAGCCTTCCCCGCCTGGAGGACCTAGCGAGTGGTCCTGGGGCCCTTGGCCCTTGGAGTTGGGGGAGTCCCTTGTCCTGATGCATCACACCCGTTGTGTGACCCTACCGACAAAGTGGCCAACAGGGCCTCGCATCCATTAAACAAGCAGATGGTGCAACATCTCTATACCTGTTAGGCTCTGGATGCCTGACGGGACCCTGAGCTGGCCTCTGGCCCATGGCTTAGGATGTCATTGCCTCCTAGGTGCTGGCCTAAGCACGCATAGGGAGGAGGTTAGGCTCAGACTGCCATCATTCAGTAACCTAGGGCCATGGCCAAGCTCCCGAGCCTCGAGCAACGGCTATGGGTGTGTTTGGGCTCACCCTTACTCCTTCTAGAGGGTATGCATGAGTGTACCTGATGGGTATAGCCCCCAAGCAGACCATGATATTGGTTGGGGGTTCGTCGATCGACTTCCTCTTTCTCGAGGATTTAACATACCCCTATGTTAGACTATCGTCAAGAGCCCCTGAGCCCTTCGTGGCCTTCTAGGTCATGTCCAGGATGGCAACGAGGGGTTGTGCCTAATTTTAGCTAAATGGGGTGATCAGGGTACAACAAATCCTAGCAGTCTTTGGTTGGACGCCCTTCTGAGGGTGCTCGAGCCATCACGTGCTACTTCTGATCAAGGAAGTACTAGGATGGAGTGTTGTTCGACAAGGCCCAAGCGAGGGCCTGATAGACCCATCGGGGGGTCACCAGCTCTAAGCCTGCATGAGGCGCCCTACTTACCATGGCCTTTCATGGGTTGATCGATGGGGCTTTGAGGCCCTAGCTTAGTGCCAATTCTTTGCTCGATGATCCAAGCCTGTCTGAGGGCTCTGTGACATGCCTCCTTGGCTCGAGCCACATTTCGTGATGTTTAAGAGTGCTCTCTACGCCCTGGGCTTTGGTGGCCATCGATTGGCCCACTGCTCAAGGCCCTTTGCTCTTATTTTCTCTGCGCTTGGGAGCAATCACGAGCTACCCGTTGGCCAAATCTCGAAATTCCAGGTGGAGGGGCTAACGCTTGGTGTAGTATTTTGATATTCCTCGGTCATCGCATGGCGCCTTGTGCTCCACGAGGGGTGAACCGCATTGCCACATGGAGACGATCGAAGGGCTGGGAGGCCATGGCATTTTGAACACGCAGATTCGGGCCGTCGGCCCCATGTGGAGGGCTTGAGGGGAGCATAGCTCCTCTAATCCCGCACTAGAGTGTGCGTGTGGATGGTGCCACTTTGTTGCATAGCAGCCTAGATCACAGGGTGGGACGTGGCTGGTTGTGGGCGCCCCGTCACACCATGGCTTTATGGAACATGGTTCTCCCCATGCTGTTAGCTGACGCTTGTCCATGGAGGCAGAGGGATGTCGATTCTCCTTCTGGACCGGTGGGGATATTTTCCATCCCACCATGGTCGGCCAATTGGATGGCCGCCATCGCTTGGCGTTCCCATCGCTAGGCTATAAATAGCACTAAGTCGTGGATAACCGAAAGGCACTCCCACCCCTAGTCTCACCTTCAGATCTAGCCTTCATGACCATGGCCCGATCGGCGAAGTGAGATGGTTCCCTCTGAGTGAGTCTTCTCGACGCTGGGTGTGTTGCTTCTGTGAGAGTGGGAAGATTTCAGCGAAGTTGGAGTGGCGACGAAGTGGAGGGAGAGGAGCAGTTGTGCGGGTGCGGTGCGAGAGGGCGAGTTGCTCTATGCCGTCCATGGCTTGGGGGACTATTGTCCTTCCCTCACGTGTCTTGTGCATCATGGTCCCTCTGCAACCGGGCTTCCAGAACCTTCCGTCGAGGGCGGGGTCGGCGGCGGGCAGTATCACCCTCGTCCTTGTTAGAGTGGCATGGGCCAACCCCGTGCCGACCCACCCATTAAAGTAGAAGGACTTCAACGATGTTAGTTGCTCAGGAATCCTTCCTTCTCGCGAGCGTGGGTGAAAGGTCCTAATATGACTAGAGGGGGGTGAATAGCCTATTTAAAAATCTACAAGATCACTAGAGCAATTTGATTAGTATGACAAATAGCGAATTGCAAAGTTGCTCTAGCTCTACAACAGTTGCAAGCCACCTATCTAACAATTCTAGTTACTATGATCACTAGGCACACAATTTGCTAAGTCACTACTCACTAAGAGCTCTCACACTTGCTACACTAAAGAGCTCCACTAGATGAACTTAAACTACATAGCAAGCACTCAATTCTAGCTACACTAAAGAGCTTGCTATAACTAGTTTGCGGGAATGTAAATGAGTGAGTAGGGTGATTATACCGCCGCCTAGAGGAGTGAACCAATCACAAGAGGAATGCAAATTCAATCACTAGGAGAATACCAAAGGGCAAGAGACAACCAATTTTTCTCCCGAGGTTCACGTGCTTGCCGGCACGCTAGTCCCCATTGTGTCGACCAACACTTGGTGGTTTAGCGGCTAAGAGGTGTTGCATGAACCTCATCCACACAATTGGACACCACAAGAACCTACCCACAAGTGAGGTAACTCAATGACACGAGCAATCCACTAGAGTTACCTTTTGACTCTCCGCCAGGGAAGGCACAAGACCCCTCACAAACATCGGAGCTGGCCACAAACAATCACCAACACGTGCCGAAGCTCCTCCGCTACTCCAAGCCATCTAGGTGACGGCAACCACCAAGAAACAAGAAATTCGCAGCCATAATGATCCCCAAGTGCCACTAGATGCAATCACTCCCAATCTCACTATGATGATGAATCAATGATGGAGATGAGTGGGAGGTGTTTGCTTAGGTTCACAAGGATGTCAAGTACGTCAAAGTGCCAGGAGGGTGAGCCCCAAGCTGGCCACCACCTATTTATAGAGTCCCAAGAGCTGTTGGGCTATCGAAGGGGCACCGGACGCACCGAATGGACACAACCCCAGCGTCTAATCGCCAAGTCCGATTGCTTCCCCGACCCACTCAGTGCTCGCCACATCACGCGTTTCAAATCTGACCGTTAGGCGCCAAACCGCGCCCGTGTCAGATGCTGACCGAACACGCCTCTGTGTCTGATTGGACTCTGAGCCACCCAGAGTCAGGTCAACAACAGAGAGCTCCTAGAGCGCAAAAATGATGACCTAACACATCAGGTCAAGGGTGACTGGACGCACCAGTGCATCCGATCCTCACGGCGCTCTTCCACATGCTGGCGTCAGCGTACGTCAGAGCCGACCTGACGCAGCCCCTACGTGTTCGGTCGCACCATCACGCCACTGAGCAAATGGTGACCGGACGCACCGGTCATAGCCGAGCCAGCGTCCGGTACCAAACCTTTGCTGCGCCCCGCTGCCTAGAACTGACCGGACGCGGCGGGGTAAGTCCGGTCACCCCGTGGCCAGTGTCTAATCAAGGACAATCATCTCCTTTTCTTTTTCTAAGTCCTCAACTGCTTCACCCTTGCTTCCAAGTTGCTAACCACAAAGTGTAGAACTTGTGTGCACGTGTGTTAGCATTTTTCAAAGCATTTTACAAGGGTCAAAGTTAGCATACTAGGTTCCTAAATGCATATGCAAGAATCATGTCACCTAGTGGCACTCGATAAATTGTTTAGCCAAAGATTTTCCCCTATTTATAATACGGCTATCGATCCTAAGTCACTCACAGCCTCTATGGTGTCTTGAGTGCAAAACAAAAACCTACCTTATATGTTTGCCTTGATCTTCTCGGTTTTTGTTTTTCTCTTTCTTCTTTTCCAAGTTGAGCTTGATCATCATCAACACATGTCCATCTTCATCCCCATGGACCTCATCTTGCTCAATCACTTGGATTGGACCACCTTTTCTAATTGACACACTCAGATCAAAGGTTACTCCTAGGTTTCATCAATTACTACTAGGGCTTTTAGTGGGGTCGGCTAGATGGGCGGAGACCTTGCTGTCTTGCTGACGGAGATGGCGGTCCAGGCCGCGTCTTTGGGCGACGCGCTAGGGCCAACCGTTTCGGCGCTGTGGGGGCGGAGTAGGCCGGTGCGGACATGACCTCTCCTGTCAGGTCCCACTTTTGCTCGGGTGCCATCCCTACCGTTAGGTTCAAATCTGGGCTTTGGCTCCCCTTGCATGGCCGTTGACTGGGGGTTTGCGTGGTGCGCCCATCTGTGTGCCACGGAAGCTTGGTCGGAGGGTTGGTATCTCTGTTCGAGGACTTTTGCTGCCATATAGGTGGCTTTCCCACATAGTTTTTGCCGCCATATATTGTAATCAGCTTTTTGGGTTGTTCCTTGTAATGGAATTACTTCATGAGTAACCCGTCTTTCCTGAGTCGTGCTCGGAGTTTGTCATTCCCTCATTGGGTTGGGCTGTGACGATGTTGGCGTCGATGTCCAAGAGCGCCGCGCCCATGCTATTGCGGGTACGTCTGCGAGAACCCCAAGTATTCGGTCAGCTGACCCTTGGTCTAGGGCCCTGGAGGGCGGTTCTCTGCCTCTCGATCGACCCACTCGTTTGTTTCCCGAGCCCATTCTCCCGCGCTCGGGGGCTCGCTGCCTCTCTTGGTGGGTCACCACGAGCAGCTCTAGGTCAGTACTCGGACATCGTTCAATGGTGCGGCTGGTTCTACTTCTGAGAACCCAGCTTCGGCCACTTGTGCCCGCCCGTGAACGTCCCTCGCACTTTAGATGCCTCGGGCAGCCTTGAACCCTCGGCCGTGCCCCCTCTGGGTCCCGCTTCATTGTTTCGCGGGGTGGCTCGAACTGTTATTGGGTCAGAATTTGACAGAAAAAAGAGATAAAAAGGAACAAGCTAAGGCTTAGGACCCAATAAATGGTGACATTACGCCTAACAGAAACAACAGCAACACGTCATGATGATTTGGAGGCCTTGCTGATGTGATATTAAGTTGGGGTCAGATCCATCTCAGAGTATTAAATAAGTTTTCCATCAAGTACTCATGAGCCCCAATCACATTCTGGTAGAAGAGTCATACCCTCCCAATACACTACAGTGGGCTGCAAGTAAACGGAATATAATGTTGGGCTTTGATCCGTTTGCTTCTAAGATGGTTCTTGATGAGCATGGTGTATCCATGCCCCGTAAGTTGTAGAGACCATGCAAGCATCTTTCCAAGTGCACATCAACATTGCCTTGTTCTTAAGCACGTTGAAGGTACCAATATTAGGTAGAAACAATTTTTTATTGATATGGTTTGCAAACATAGGAATGAGTGTAAGGACCTGTTTGCCTAAACGACCGTTTAGCCCATTTACATATTTTTAAATGCTACAGGCGGTACGTTATTTTTATTTAATCGGCCTTTTATCTGTTTAAATGGTTGTTCTGCATGTTTAAATGGTTTTTTGTTTGAATAATGGCTAAACATTAAGCGACCGACTATTTATCGTTTAGTGTTTAGGATAACAATTGTAAGGATCATGTGTTGATAGTCGTACCTTTTAGTTTTGGTGATTTTGATAACAACACAGGTCTCCGACTAAAGTGTTGTGTGTGAATGATGTGTTAGACATGTTATAATATGTTTCAGGGACGCAACATTAAAGTTTAATCAAGATCCGAGTTAAAAACGGAGAATTGAAGAAAGATGAAGATTCCTTTAAGATTCACCGTCAGAGCATTCATTGAATAACTTGATCAGACCCGTTGGATCACGGTGGAATCTAGTAAGGTGTCCAGGAAGTGTTGGATCATAATGGTGGAATCCAATAAGTTGGCTCGAAATACAAGGGGCAATTTTTTATTTGGCCCTGATTTAAAGTTGTCTTTCCTGATTTAAAGTTGTCTTTCTTCCTTGGCCCTGAAACAAAACTTCTTACCTATTTAGCCTCACTCGAAGTTTCGTTTTCCAATCTGGCCTTACCGTCATCTCCCGCCTCTAACACCGTTAAGTGGCACATGAAATGACCAAACTGCACCTAAGACATTATGAGAAACCAAAGGTCACCCAGATAGCATAACAACATAGAAACCAAAGGTCACCCAGACAGCATAACAACATATGTGCCACTTAACGGTGTTAGAGGCGGGAGATGATGGTAAGGCCAGATTGGAAAACAAAACTTCGAGTGAGGCCAAATAGGTAAGAAGTTTTGTTTCAGGACCAAGAAAGAAAGAAAACTTTAAACCAGGGCCAAATAAGAAATTTTCTCGAAATACAATGTGCACGAAATGATACGGTGAAAAGAACTTACCGGTGGATAATACAGTGCATATAAGAGAGGTGGCACAGTTGAAGACCAAAGTACTGAAGCCCTCAAAGCTTGGTTGGTTGGAGGGGAATTATTATATATTAGAGCAAGAGAAATTTATTTTCCACGGTGACTGAAGAATTGTTGTGGAAGCAATCAATCGGAATCGGATAGGATGATTAACTGATTGTTAACTTGAGCAGAGACCACCGAGAGGAAGAGATCGACTTGAAGAGGGGTACATACGTGGTTGGCTGCCTGGGGAAGGAAACAAACCAGTACCACGCTCACTCTGTGCTCCTATCTCTCACCTGATCAATCAAGCTGCTAATTGGCCGGGTTGCCCACCCTATTCTCCATTTGTCCTCTCGGCTGCAGATTTGCAGTGTGACCTCGATGGATAGGGTCTGAAAACAGGGTTTCTGATGGTCCATCCCTGTCCTGAACGTGAATAATATGCTTCTGATCATGATTAGTGCTCCATCCTGATCGGTTGCAGTGACGTAACAATGTACACTAGTTAGTTCCTCCTGCAAGCTACCTGCTATCCGCTACATCTATCTATATATAGGCATCGCCGCGCGCATACATAAAAAGCAAATTGAAAGCTGATGAGAGGTAGCTGAGTCCCCCCTTACATATTACTTGATGAGCTACACTTTTAGTAGAGTATAATGTCGATGCATTACTTGGCTGCTGTATCCGTGACCTTGGCTCTGGGAGTTGGAGCTATTTTGGTCTTGAGATGGAGGAACGGCGGCCGAACGAGCCATGATACGAGGCTGCCGCCGGGGTCAAGGGGCCTGCCGTTCCTCGGGGAGACGCTCCACTACTTGGCAGCGTCCTCAACTCTTGGGCTATTGCCACCCTTCTTCCAGAAACGGTTGGAGAGGTATATATATACCTTCTTCTATATATCACAATAGCTTCCTTTTTAGTCTATATACTAGGTAGCTTTCATGGTTCCATACAGAATATAGGCTGTTCAACAGAGCTAGAACACCGGCCGGTACGGTGTGAGTGTGACGAGCGCCGCCGCTGCACCCATCGGCAACAAGGACCGTGCATGCTCACAGCTCATTGGGGCCACAGATTTCTTCGGACGCACATGCACATCTTATTCAGCAGGGCTAATTCAATGCTCTATTTTATATTTTTATATAGTTCCACCATCCCCAAATATGTACAATACCAAATAAAATACACTACGATATTGAAGACATACGGAGTACTCTATATTTTATAAAAATGAATCTAATTTAATGTTATAGTCCCACCATCCACAAATGTAAAAAGATTTTAGGACAGATTTAAGAATATAAGGAAACTACTCGCTCCGTTCTAAAATATAAGTAATCGAGGATTCAAAATTTATACTAAAATATAAAGTATTTTAGGTCCTCAACTTCTCTCTCTCCTCTGTCTTTATTAACCAAATACCCTTTTCATTCTATGTACACCATACTTTCCTCTCAAATTCATGGCAGGAAATAATAACATGTAAAAATTTCTTTTAAACTAGGAAAACAATAATCGAACTACTCACTCTTTCCTAATGAGTGAGAAGTAATGTGGTATTTTAGTAGGCTCCTTATTTTATCTGAAAATCGCTTTAATTCAAGAACAAAGGGAGTAACTACAATGCATCTGGATCAATTACACCAACACAAATAACACCTGCCAATAATTTATCTAAATGATGCCCCTCAATTAACAGGTTGTTATATTCCAGAAGAGATTGTTTTTTCTAACGCAATAAATTCTTTATTTTGGTACAAAGGGGTCACATGTTTAGAACAAGTACATCTTTTCATAAACTTGGATCAAACTTAGTCATATTATATGAGTATGACGTAGGATAAATAAAACGTACTAAAACATATTGCATTTGCATTTTGCAAAAGATGGACTGCATATTTGTGATTTGTCTTCGGCCGACGATTACCTCCTTGCAACCCCTAGTTAGATGCATGATCCTGAGCGATTTATAACTAATCACGTACGTACGTGGTTGTAATTAAAGGGATTGCATGCTAGTAATGGATCGATGTTGATGCTTGGACTTGGAGTTTGCAGGTATGGCCCCATCTTCCGGACGAGCCTAGTCGGGGAGGACCTCATCGTGTCGCTGGACGCAGAGCTGAACGCTCATATCCTGAAGCAGGAGGAGCGCGGCTTCCAGATTTGGTACCCGCCCTCCTTCATGCGCGTCTTCGGCGCCGACAACATCACCGCTAAGATCGGCGTGCTCCACCGCCACATGAGGACCCTTGTTCTCCGTCTCTTTGGTCCACCAGAGCATCCGCTCCGTGCTGCTGCGTGACGTGCAGCGGAGCGCGCATGACGAGCTGCGCTCATGGCTCGGCAGGCGGGACGTCGAGGTCAGGACGGCCATCTCCAGGGTTAGTTCTTTATTAGCTTCCTCTTCGCCATAGTAATAACAACAGAGCCGATCGAGGTCTCTCGCAATATAACTGACAGAGCAAATTAAAGTGCATGTGCCGTGTTTATATATATATATATATATATATATATATATATATGTGTGTGCTTATGAGTCTGCACTCTGCAGATGATATTTGGCGTCACTGCAAAGAAGCTGATCAGCCATGATGATGCAGCATCAGGAGGAAGGTTGTGGGAATGCTTCCACGACTGGACTTCGGGGCTACTCTCATTTCCAGTTCCCATTCCTGGCACAACCTTCTACAAATGCATGCAAGGGCGTAAGAACGTTATGAAGATGCTGAAGCAGCAGCTCGTTGAGCGTAGGAATGCAGCGGATCGCGAGACCGTGGATTTCTACGATCTTGTGATCGATGAACTGAACAAGCCACACCCTATAATGGACGAGAGCACCGCGTTGGACTTGCTGTTCGCGATGCTCTTTGCAAGCCATGAGACGACATCGATGGTATTGACCGTCATACTCAAGTATTTGACGGACAACCCCAAAGCTTTGCAAGAACTAACAGTAAGTAGATTAAGTTATTTAATTTGTTCCCACAATTATTTGATTGTGTCCAGTTCTCAAGGAAAATATGTATCATCAGAACATACCAACGTTTACATCGAATTCGTATTTGGATGTGTGATGTTTTCAGGAGGAGCATGAAAAAATCCTAGAAAGAAGGGTCGATCCTAGACTCTGATATCACGTGGGAGGAGTACAAGTCTATGAAATTCACATCTCATGTATGTACCGACATAATTGTAAAAAAAAAGAAAATAATTGAAAAACACACAAATATATCTTGTCCATGGCAGAATTCAAATGGTTGTCTTGGACTAATATGCTTTCTATGTCGCATAGGTTATACATGAATCTCTAAGGCTGGCAAACATCGCACTGGTCATGTTCAGGAAAGCAGATCAGGATGTGCACATAAATGGTATGCATAATCCCCACCCCCCCCCCCCCCCCCCCCCCCCACACACACACACCCACCACCACCACCACCACACACACCATCATGTCCAATAAAAAATATTTTATCTACATTTCCTACTACATATTTAAGAGAATATAAATCGATGTTCTAATCCATCCATTAAGATGCTATACATATTATGCACTCAGGGTACACAATTCCAAAAGGATCAAAGATCATGATCTGTCCACTAGCATCGCACTTGAATATGAAGGTTTACGAGGACCCCTCAGTGTTCAATCCATGGAGATGGAAGGTATATATGTGAAATAAACTCAAATAAGATCAACAGATAAATCCCTGGCCCAAAGATCACACATGTGTGCATTATGTATAGGATATTCCTGAACCAGTCGGTGCCTCTAAGGACTTTATGGCCTTTGGGGGTGGTTTGCGGCTATGTGCTGGTGCTGATTTTTCCAAGATGCAAATGGCTATGTTCCTCCATTACTTGGTCACAAATTACAGGTAAAAAAACTCTCACTTTTAGAGAGGGGGGGGGGGGGGGAGCTATTAAATTTTCATCAATATACAAAAGTACTTATCAACTGTATGACAAAATCCATATTGTGTTCTCGTAAATAGGTGGAAAACCATCAGCGGTGGGACAATAGTATTCTATCCAGGGTTGCAATTTCCAGATGGCTTCCACATCCAGCTTCTTCCAAAAGTCTGAAACATGGTTCTAGAAAACCCTATCAAGAAATTAGACGCATGATATTAATAACTATGTTTTTAGTAGTAGTCATATGACTAATAAATTTGAATAATTTTAGCAAATATTTTATATTTACCAGGGGAAGGAGAAAAGGCTTAAAATTAAAAAAAATGATCCGATAGATTATTCGAGCATACTATGTTTCAAGAGTAGTTGGCAATGTTGTACTACAATGATAGCCGGTCGGAATGACTTGTATTACCAAACAGAGGGCGTATGTGTGTAATTTTTTCGAGTAAGACTATGTATGTGAGTACAAATTGTTAAGCATCTTGTAATATATCCAATTTAATGCAAAAGCTTGGTTGTTTGGTGTATATAGAGTCCTCCAAACATGTCATGGATGATGTGTTTGGCCAAGATAGACATTGAAGATGGTATAGAGCTTATATTCGATTGCATGAAAACAGCCTGCCCGACTCACGCAGCCCTTTAGTCACTTACTCGTAATCTCTTGAGGATGGTAAGGATTGCTAGGGTTAGTCTCATAGCATGACCAACATCACACTCACAACCTTTGATTGGCTCGAGTACAACTAAAACAACACCCATGTCATAGGTCTATTGCAAACAACATCCTAACCTGGTCGGACAATGCAATTAAAGAGGGTTTTGTGGATGTCATGGGGCAGCTGCTCCATGCTAGTGTTTGCTTGAGCCAGTGAGGATGGGGCCTCATCGCTGAGAACTCAACATTGCTCCACCCTAATATGATTATTGTTTGTGGTTTCCACCTCTAAACTACCTTTATATAGTGCAATAGCTAAGGCATCCATCTAAAAACATGGTACATACGCCACCTAGGGCAATTAGTAGTGTCGATTACATGGGCTCCGGGTATCCAAGCTGAGTCCAAAACTGACAACTAGTGGTTGGTCAATTGGATGGCACTCAGTTTAGGTTATTTAGCTCGGATGGTCCTCATTGAGTTAGGCATCCTTCATGGTGTGCTCACTACTAGATTCAGACGCTTTGCCGAGTGCCGCACTCGGCAAAGAGCAGTCGCGAAGAACCCGTCGGCAAAGGTTTCTTTGCTGAGTGCCACATATCGGGCACTCGGTAAAGCGTTTGCCGAGTGTCACCTCAGCACTCGGCAAAAAAAATCCAACGTTAACTCTAACGGCCTCTTTACCGAGTGCCACCTCAGCGGCACTCGGCAAAAAAAATTTCCTTTTTTTTAAAAAAATCTTTGCCGAGTGTCATACTCTTGCACTTGGCAAAGAAATTTTTTATTTTTTTAAAAAAAATCTTTGCCGAGTGTCATGGCTCTGGCACTCGGCAAAGCTGGGAAATTGGGCCTCTGCTTCCCAGCTTTGCCGAGTGCCATGGTCACGGCACTCGGCAAAGAGGGAAAAATGCTATTTTTTTGTTTCTTGCTTTCCATCAGCACAAACAAAGAAATCACATATATATCAACACACAGCATAGGATATATCACATACACATCCATATTCCATCACATACACATCCATAACCCATCACATACACATCCACCATCCATAATACATCACATATAAATCCATTGTCCATAATCCATCATATACATTCGCATCATTCATGACAATATCCATCAAAATATATATGTCTCTAGTAGTAGTCCAACATAAGGCTAAGTCTAACACGAGTTCATGCAACATGAAAAGAAACAAATAAATGGTACCTACTGCCAGCCTCCCCACCCGGAGTGTGAACTGCCACCTTGAGGAGGGCCAGTTATCCACCCGGCCTGTGGAGAAGGGCCACCTTGAGGAGTCCGGTTCGAACCCGCCGACTGTTGCTGCACAAAGGAGAAGCGAATTCATGAGTATCTACAGGAGGACCACACAAGCTAAAGGAATAAACAACCATATATACTGACCGGAGTCCCTACAGGAGGAGGAGGAGCCACAACTGGAGCGAGCAACGACTGGGGCACGACCACACCTGGCAAGGCCTGAAGGCTTGCCATGAAGTTGAACATGTCCTGCAGCCTCTGCGCCTCGGCCGCCTCTGGGCTTGTACAGCCTCCATCTCTAGCCAATGGGCCTCTGCCTGGGCCGCCTACTGGGCCTCCAACCTCCGCAAGTCGGCCTGCAACATTCCACCCACAATGTTTAAACAATGTAAAGGCAAGGTAGATGTGTAAAAGCAATCAACGACGAATAAAACAGTACTAACCTGGAGTTTCGCCATCTGCTGCTGTGAGCTCTGCTGCCGAGAGCGTATAGGGAGGGAGGAGCTCGTGCTCCTTGCTCGAATCTCGGCGAGGTTGGGAACAGAGGCGGAGTCGACTGTGCTGTCCGCCATCCAGTACCGGCCGTGCTGCTTCCCTCCTCCCATCCTCATCAGGCGGTCTGTGTCCAGGGGCTAGGTGGCCGAATCGAAGTCCTCCCCATGGCGCTCGTGGGCCGCCGAGGTGTACTCGCTAAGCTTGCTTTGGATGCTCGCGTTGGTGTACGCCTCGGGCCTATCCACCGGGTTGTAGGTGACTTCCGGGGCCATCGCCTTGCCCTTGTGTGCCAGGGTGTACGTCATGAACTCGTTGCATTCCTGGCCTTGGTGCGCCTGGGACTGCGAGGAAAATACAAAGATGATTACAAGTAATGAGAATTGAGCGTTAGAATAAATAAATAAAGATGAAAACACAAAGAAGATTACCCATGTCTGGGCGTACGCGCTGAGGCTCCGGTTGCCTTGGTGGTGTGGAGCCCCACCCATCTGCAGACGGCAGTCCCGACGGATGTTGTGCTTCTCCGCCCACTCCTCCGAGAGCCACCTGTCCACAATGGCCTCCCAGCAGAGGCGGTGCCTGGCGCACCAATTAGGACATTGCTGCACGCCATCAAGTTATTGATATGTCAGAAGATGAAATGAAGCCTACCTATTCTTCATGGAAGGAGTCAGTATTAATGTTTCGTACTTACCGAGAGGTGCTGCTCCTTGGTTAGCGTCTTGGTCCTGGCATCGGCCTTCCTCACCACCTGACCAAGGACGTCAGCGCTGTAATTGATGATGCACTAGAGCCGTGTCTTGTGGTATAGGTCCGAGAGTCGGGACCTACAGACCTTGTCCTACACTCATGCCGCCCGGTCCTCAAACCCTTCGTCGCACCTGAAGAAGTCCTGCATACAGACATCATGTATCGTTTCATTATTTCAAGAACGACCAATGAATGAGTAGTATTGACCAATTTAGTGCGATGAAGACTCACCCAGAACTCGGCCTTGATCCGCGTCACAACGGTGCCGAACTCGCTGTCCTCGGTGGCGTAGAAGTGGTCCCACGTCTAGGGCGGCGAAGTCACCGAGGCGTAGGTGACCATGCTAGGGTAGTGCTGCCGAATCAGAAGGCCCAGGGTGCCATTGATGTGTCGGCCCGTTCCGGACACAACTTCCCAGTTGCTGCAAGAGTCATTAAGAAGAATTGTTAGTCTCTAGTTCGATTTTCAACATGTCATATGAAATAGTAGTGAAATAATACTTACTTATCGCCGCTGGGTCGAATCATCGGGCGCCGATGAAGTGGGATCGGCCACGCCGGGAACTGCGAGGGCCCGCGCAAGTAGACTCCCGACGAGGTAGAGCCAGAGGCAGTGCAAGTGGAACCCCCTTCTATCGCTATCACCCTCACCGCCTCCCCGTGGTCCGACAAGTCAGAGGAAGTGCCACCCCCTCCTATGTGC
>NW_027096429.1:0-60000 GCF_019320115.1 Miscanthus floridulus | reverse complement strand
CACGGGGTCTAGGTCCCCGTACAAATTTGGACTCCAAGCCCCCACACTTGAGACCCGGTCTCAATATGGTGCTTAGACCTCCACCTTTCCCCGCCTCCAATCAGTCGGTCCGAAAAGAGCCAGAACCCATAACAAGAGCATAATGAGCCTTCCCACTCCCATAAGCCAGTATGTGCTCAGGATAATAAGTTTGTGACTTGACTACCATCCACAGCAACGGACGGTCCTCAATCAACACAAACAGGGAAAACAATGTAACAAAGATAAGCCCCATGGCCGCGGGACTCAACTCGTCACACCCACCATAACCCATACCATATCCCTATCCGGTCTCTATTTTCCTTTCATCATTTTTATCATGAGAGTAATTATAATAATCACCTATTGTAAGTAACGGCAGGTTACTCACGCTACCGAAAACCTAAGCATAGCAGCTACTCAAACCTGCACTAGTAAGACTCAGAGGACAAATATATCTATGCATGTAGTTTCCATAAAATTCATGTAACATAAATACACATCACATATATATATTTAGTGATTATAAAAAATAAGGGTTATGCACCGGGGCTTGCCTTGGGTAGGCGTAGTGTTAGCCGAGTCAGTCGGTGATGCCTCCGGGACCTCTACCTGCACGGAATCTCCTCTTGGTACTCCTTGATGATCTCCTCAAACTCGCGATCATCTGTGGTCTCTATCTCCACCAAGTTGTTCTCTACATGCATGCGATGATGATGCAACACTTACCATTTAGGCAACAGCAACTCTTAAAATAAGAATACACATACTAAGCTACTAAGCTAACTCTAATGACTAAGTTACTAAGCTCACTACCATCTTCATCAAGCAAAGTGTTGGGTTCAACTAACAAACCCTTAGCTTAGCAATTTAAGGATATATTTTTATTTCTACTAGTGATTTAATGTATATTGAAACAAAGAGCATTTAACTACCCTAATGCTTAGTCTATTCTAAAGCTACAAAAATTATAGTGAACACATAATAATACAACAAACTACTGTAAAAATTTCAGGATCAAAACTATCACCAATTCACCATAAAAATTCCTACAATAATCAACTTAATAATATTAAGCATTCTCATACTATTTAATAGCTCGTAGTGTCAACACATATAAACATGAACTAAATATACCAATAGATAGATCACAATTTTAGGAACCTAACAAAATTTGTTTCATAATTTTTGGACACCTACATGATTTTATATTAATTACACAAGATCAGCTCAGAAATTAAATTAGAAAAATATTTCTAATTCCTTAGGAAAATAAAAAGTGAATCTCCCACGCGGCCCACACGCGTAGCCTCCTTCCGCGGCCCACGCAAGGCCCGACCACGCGCGAGGCGCCCGTGCGCTGGCGCTTTATGCAAAAGAGGCCTTGAACTTCTTCCAAATCACAACTAAGGACTAACACTATTTTCTCCTCTCACAGGCCTTCTCACTTAACCCCCGACCTTTCCCTAATTCACCCGCACGCACCCCCAGCGACTCAGCGTACGGCGACACGGCGGGCGGTGACACAGCGTGACCACGCCGGCCACCAGAGGCTCGCGCTGGCCCGTCGGTCGAGCCGGCCTTCAACTATGGTCCAATCGCCTACACCAAGTAGCAACGCGGGGCGGCGGGACGTGCTGGAGCGAGCTGTAGCGACACGCGGTCGTCCACAGCAGCGGCGCACCCATTCAGGAGAGCTAGGGCTGCTACTAACCTAACTGTCTAGCGCGTGAGCATCAGAAGGCTACCATGGACTAGGACGAGATGACGGTTGGAGAAGAGGTTGACAGAGAAGGGCCGGCCACGTGTGGCCGAGCCGTGCGGCGAGCACCGTGGTGGCATTGTCGCGTCAGCGGTGTCGGGGAGGCGGTAGCGGTTCCTCTGGCGTGTGCAAGGTGGAGAGGGAGGCAAGGCGAAGCTAGTAGTGTAGGTGAATTGTTTCGGGGTGGCGGTAGGAGGGCTGCCATCGGCATCTGCTGATCATGGCCTTATCGGCCCGGTGGCGGGGAAAGCTCCAAGTTAGAGCTTGGCAATGCGTGCTTCATGGCTGAGTGCGGTTGGGCAGCTGGAGAACTCACTGGCGGGCCGTAGATGGGCGGAATTGATTAGAGATGACCTCTCGCTGTCTAACGTGCTTGCGTGGCTCCGACGGCAGCAGCAGAGGGAAAGAGGGATGGGTCCGAGCTCTGGCCATCCTCACCTTGGCAGCTAGCGGTCGGCCAGACTCACGACCGGGCCTGCGCACTCGCTACGCGACACGCGACCAGACCACGTGCGCATGCGGGGAGGCAAGTGGGGGCGCGGCCTGCGCGGTCGCAGCGCCATTAAGTCGAGGCGACGGCACGAGTGCAGCCGGGACGGCCCACGTGCCCGTGGTGGGAGAGCGAGCGGCAGCAGCGTAGCAAGGCGTCGCGGTGGCGTCGGTAGCGACAACGCGAGGCAGTGTAGCAGTGAGCGGACGTGACGATGAGGTGATGGCGTCGGCAGTGGCTTCGTCGCGGCGCGGGGTGGGGTAGGCGACAGTAGCAGCTCCGCATGACGGGGCCAGCGGCGACCGGGCCACAGCCAGGCCAGAGGCAGCCACGGCCGGCCACACGCGGCAGCGTGCACACGCGCGACCACCGCGGTGACGCCGAGCGCCCGAGCTTGGTGACCGCGTCCACCCGGCGAGCCAGCCCGAGAACGTGTCGTGCATGCATTTTAAACCACACATAACAATTAAACGGTTGCTTTAGGAACCAAACCATCTTCACCAGGCTCAAGATGGCATGTGAGGCTACCAACCCAAGCTAAAACACGACACCACCTCCTAACTCGGTTTCACAAAATAAATCGCCAAACATTGCATTGTCTTACTGTTTATAAACTTAAAAATATTCTAAGTCTTTGAGCTGAACTTGATTCCAAGTTGCATTTCTATGCTATTAGAAATTTTGGCTAGCAATGTTATTTTTTGACAGCATGTATTTTATTGTCATATACAAAGTTCGTATTCCAAACTTTATTTAAGTGCTACATATATGTTCTATAGTATTTTCTGTTCAATAAAAATTTGTTTTAAACCCTACTTGATACATATGAGTTATGGAATAGCTTCTCTTTTAACATTTTTATTGATCATCTTAAGTTATAAAAATGTTATCTACACATTCCATCACATGCATTATCATATAAACATGATGCTCATGACATGATTTGAAAATTTGTTTAGGGCGTAACACCGAGGGCGTTACATGTCCACTCGTGTGAATTATTGGGTCAGGTGCGCTAAGATTTTAGTGTCTTGTACCCATGTGCTTGATTAAGATGTCACGTAACGACTCACGTCGTGCACATTGTTTCATTTCATCGTGACATAGGCAAAAAATTAAACTACACCTATAACAATATCGTTAAAGAGGAATGCATATATGGTAAAATTAATCATCCTTGAAAAAATCTAGAAAAAACACTTGACTTATATTTAGCAAAAAAAAAAAGAGTAAAAATACTATGGACCTAAAATTAAGTTTCCAACATGCTCAAGTATGTGCTTATATTAGATGGGCATATAAGTGATGATCTATAACTAACGTCAAAATGTCAGGCCTATACTATGTTTTATTTTGCATTGTATTGTACACTGGACAAGGTTTTTATTTATGGGCCCATGAAAAGGACCTTGCCTTCCCCTCCTCACGTTCACTTTTGAGAGATTCAATTCAAAGCTCAAAGTCACATATTTATGCACTCCAAGAGAGTGAGAGTGAGAGGGAGAGAGGGGTGTGGGTGTGGCGCACACAGAAAGTAGCTTTAGAGAGAGAGAGGTGGCAGAGAGTGGCCTGGCCGAGTAGTGTGTGTGTGTTTGGGTGTAGCTTTTTTTTTTTGGGGGCATCTCTTATCTAGGTACAAGAGAAAGGCTGCACCTGTTATAAATGGAGAAAACCCCCCGATGGGGATCGTGAGTCGAGCAGAGCTCGAACCCACAACCGGCCGCTGCACCACCTGTAGCGTTTGCCACTCGAGCTACGGCTCGATCCCTGTTTGGGTGTAGCTGGGTAGTAGTATGGGCGCTGTGTCTCCCTGCTGGTGCTGCATACGTACATGCCGCATATAGACGAGGGGACAGGATGCATGCATGCGCGCGCGCCTTTGCTACTACATTGCATGTATGCATGCATGGAGCGGCACGCCGGCCGCGACATATGCATAGGCGCATAGCAAGGCCAAGCAGCAGCACTCGAGAACGAGTTGGCGCCGCGCGCGCGTGTACACGCATGCATGCAGTGCAGCCTCAATGCAAGGTGCATATGCAGGCGCGCACCATGGCCATGCGTCCAACATAAACTCCTGTGCCGTAATAGTAAAGCGGATCGAGCAAAAAAGGGTGGTCTTTTATGCATGGAGGATCGATGGCATGCATGCAATGTCGCCCTGGCCTGCTTTCTTTTTCTTCTTTTTCTTATTATTATCAAGTTCCATCACTACGTCCACTCGATCGAGAGAACTTCGTAGCGATATGAATCATGGTCGATGATGGATTCGTCTCGTTTGCTGGATGAACCACTGCACGTACAAAATAATGAACTCGGTCTTTAAAAAATAGTCATTCTCGTTTTCCAAAAAGTCAGCAACTTTTAACTTTGACCAAATATATTTAACAAAACGGCCCCGTTCGCGTGTTTTTAAATCCAGCTTGATCCGCTTCTTTTTTCATCCGGAACAGTGTTTTTCTCTCACAAATTCCTCCAGATTTTTCCAAAATTTCTCCAAACGAACAGGCCAATATTAATATTTATGATATATAATTAGTACGACTAGATAGATCGTTGAATAGATTTTTCACATCAAATTTATTTAGAGATACAAATGTTGCATGTATTTTCTACCAACCTAATCAAAGTTGAGAAAATTTGATCAGCGCCGTATCCATAGCGACTCTTTTCTAGGGACGGAGGGAGTATATCGGGTGCCACAGAGAGTTCGACTATGGTTTTTACAATTTTGCCTACAGTTAGGAATAGGATACATGATTGTGCAAATTAAGTTTGTGTCAGCCAAACAACCCAACACAGATCGTTTAGATGTACAATTATAGTCTACAAATATATACAATTATAGTCAACATAGTATAAAAAATAGAAAAAGTCTACTCTACCCCCCAACTATGGGGGTGGTCTACGTAACACCATCAACTGTGAAACGGTCTGATTTACCCTCTGAACTTTCCAAAATCGTCTATTTTACCCCTAGGCGGTTTTCAATGGCGGTTGTACTACAGTAACATGGGTTGCCACAGTATCGGTGCGTTTGCTACAGTGTCGGGTTTGTTTTCCCTTGTTTTCGCTGAATCTTTGAAAAATCATAGTAAATCACAGAAAAATCATAAAATGGAAAATCTAATTTTGTTGGACTCCACATGAGTAGATCTACATAGTGAACATATAATATAGTACACTTTAGTACAAAGTTTTTGCTGTAGCTTTAGATTAATTTTGTCTGAAGCAAAACACCTGTTGCTGTAGCAAAACTGCTGCTGAAAACCGCATAGGGATAAAATAGACGGTTTTGAAAAATTCAGGAGGTAAATCAGACCGTTTCATAGTTGAGGGGTACGTAGACCACCCCAATAATTAAGAGTGGAGTAGACTTTTTCCTATAAAAAATCTTCGGGCAAACCCTAGATAGCAGAGATAGGATAAGCTAAAGCCATCTTTAATAGCAGGTAGACAGGAGCTACTGCTACCTATGCATGCACCGTCCGTCCGTCACCCGGGAGAGTACTACTACGTAGTCACAGTCACAGGCAGCTAGCTAGAGAGAGAGAGTACAAGCCGCTCGGTGCGTGCTCTGTTCATCTGTGCTTTAGTACTGAAGTGTATATGTCCAAAAATAATGCAATGGACCCTCAGGAAGGTTACGCCATGTTTAGATCGTAAAAAATTTCAATCCGATAAATAGTACTACTTTTGTCTTATTTGGTAAATATTATTCAATCGTGGACCAACTAAGCTCAAAAGATTTATCTCGTGATTTTCAACTAAACTGTATAATTAGTTATTTTTTTACCTATATTTAATACTTCATGCAAGCGGCTAAAAATTAATGTGATGGAGATAGAGTGAAAAAACTTAGAATTTAAAGGTGATCTAAACAAGACCTTATTATTATTAAATCTAAGCGTAGAGAGAGGACTGAGGAGAGAGAGAAGGGCATGCAGAAATGAAAAACAAAGGCGTCATTCACTTTTGGTGATTTGACCTCACCATGCAGTCAGTAGTAACAGAAGGGCAGCATGCAGCCGCAGGGCCGTCCGGCCGTGGCAGCAGACATCCACCATCTTCTCTCTGCCCACCCCTCTCCATGCTAGTGTACCATCCTCTGATCCCTCTGTGGTCTCGGCCCTATCTCTCGGACTATCTCGGACAGACCAACCAAACCCAAACACAAACTCATTCTAAGGCTGTGTTTAGTTTATGAAATGAAAATTTTTAATGTTACATTTGATGTTTTGGAGATGTCGGAAGAGATTTTTGGATACTAATAAAAAAATCTAATTACATAGCTCGCCAAGAAACTGTGAGATGAATTTATTAAGCCTAATTAATCCATCATTAGCGCGTGGTAGTTACTGTAACACTTATGGCTAATCATGGCCTAATTAGTCTTAAAACATTCGTCTCGCGATTTCCAACCAAACTGTGCAATTAGTTTTTTTCCGTCTATATTTAATACTCCATGCATGTGCCGCAAGATTCGATGTGATAGTTTAGGGTGAAAATTTTTTAGAACTAAACCAGACATAAGAATTGGGTCACGTAGAGTAACTGACTCACCTATTTAAAATTTCCTTTCTCTAACAGCGAACCCAAAATATGAACTGCCCTCCTCTCTCTCTCTCTCCGTAACTGCGCTAGGTAGTACAGGCCCTGCCGTGCTGACCCAAGATGGAGCAAAAAAATTCCCCTGAATCCAAAACCAACCGACCAAGATTAGGAACCAATCCACTAGCTTCAACATGGATCCGCCACCAGCCCCTACGAATCAACAACCAATAGACCTGAATCCCCCTGCGAATCAACAACCAACAGATCCACCACCGAAGGCCTAGCACAGGATCTCGGGTGGCGGCGTCGCGTCGGAGACGATGCAGGCGGCGCTGGATCTCGAGTGGCGGCGCGGCACGTGGACACCGGCGTGCTCCCGCGGCCAGGCGCACCTCGCTCGACGGAGATGGCGCGCGGGGGATCTCGGGCGTCGGGGACGATTTAGTCAGCGCTGGATCTCGAGCGGTGGGATGACGCACAGATCTCGACTGGCGCTGAGCTGCTCGGCAGGGGCGGAGCTCAGACTATGGCGTGCTCGTGCAGCCCGCTCGACGGAGGATGCGCTCGCAGCTCAGCGCAAGGATTTAGGTCGACGAGAGAGATGACGGAAAGAGGACGCACATCTGCGTTTCCTCCCTCCTCCTCCCCAAAATAGGTGCTCGCTTTGCCTATTCCGTTGCAAGCCGGTTTTTTTACTGTGCCGGACCCAAAATGAGTTTGGGTAGCGGTATGCATCGCTTGTTGGAGACAGTCTCACCTCGCTATTCATGCAGTCATTGGCATCTCCAACCCTATCTTGGAAATCACCACTGCACACACGAAATTCTGCCCAAATGTCCCGCATGCATGTTTAAGAGGCCAGAGAGAAAACAATCACAGTTACCGGCAACAGAAAAATTCTACTCTGAAATGGCGTCTCTTCATCTATTTCCATCTCACAGGTACTAGTATTCTGCAACTCAGAATCCTAGCTAGGATGCTAGTTGATCTGATTTTGAGGCCGAGAATGGCCATCATATCAGCATAGCCTTGCAACTTGCAACAACATCTTTCCTCATAATCAGAAACCAATATCACCAAAGTAGCATACTGAAACGTGAGCAGTGTTGAATGAAAGAAGACAGAAGATAAATTCCCAGCGGTAGTAGTATATACTCACTACCTCTCTTGCACATTGAACGAAGGCAAGAGACAATCTTTGACATCGTGACAAACCTACCTAGAGCTTTCATATATGCAGTTGCATTGCAACTTATAAATACCCCCTCCATGTCCCTACAAAAGTCATTTTGGACATCGACACGGTCTCCAAAAGACAGCTACTTTTATGCTATAAAATATTTATAAAATATAATCAAAATGCATTTTTATAAAACTACATTTCGAGATGAATCTACTTGCATCACTTTCATATTTTCAAACTCAACCCAAAAGAATTTATTTGTATCAAAGTTTAAAATGTTTGACTTAAGACAATCTCAAAACGACTTTCTTTAAGAACATGTCTCTCCGTTCTAGATTATAAGTCGTTTTGACTTTTTTATTCCATTTTGCTAAATATCCAGATATATTATCTAGATGCATAACAAAATAGATGTACTATAAAGTTAAAGTAACTTATAATTTAAAACGGAGGTAGTAACACACAGCCACGGTAAATTGGAGAGAGAACATTTGGTCATACACTCATGCTGGGTGTATATCGGTAATTTCATTCCCCTGCCTAGCTAGTCCAAGAGGTGGGGCACCCCCAACTTACAGATTATTTGTCGTCACCCAGCGACCTCTCTATATCTCCTCTGCTGAACGGCTTTCTCTCTCTCATCTCATACATGCATTGAACACCCGTACCCTCACTCTCACTCATTCCTCCTCCAATTAGGACATTAGGTCACGGCGGTGTGGGGTCAGATTACTTGAAGCTAGCCAGGCCTGGTCTCCTGGCCTGCCTGCGTACGTCTCAGCACTTCTTTTCTTAAAGAACTGCTACTCAAAATCTCACCATTATATATTCTTGCAATTGATGTCCACTGCATGATGAAGACACCGTTAATGGTCCTTCTGTGTGGAAACTAACGGCATGTTAATTTGGTTTTCAAACAAATGTGCCATGCACTAGCCACTAGCCAAGCCAAAATTTTGCACCGGCCATACTTTGGCGCAAATTAGTGGCCATACATAGTTTTGGCCAAATTTGGTCACCAAAATGAACTGGCATGGCCAAATGGGAGGGCTGCCAAGCCAAAATTTGGCACCCAACCAAATGAAGACAATTTTTTGTCAAAGTAGCCAAAATTTGGCTTGGCATTCTTTGGCACACTTGAGCAACCAAACACACCCTAAAATAGTGTGCTCCCCTTATATCTCTTCTAGTAGGCAGCTAGCCCAACTTTAGCATCAATGCATCTGCTAGGGTAGAATACTCTATTGCCAATTATATTGTTTAGCATTTTGCTTCGGCGTGGAAAGTAAATACTCCCTCCGTCCCTAAATAACCGTTTGTCGGTGTTTCGGACCGGCGGACCCTCAACCTACTAGTGAAAATGTACTGCGTGCCCCTAATCCCAGATGGTGATGCAAAGAGACACAAGGTTTATACTGGTTCGGGCAATGGGTGCCCTACGTCCAGTCTGAGAGATCGACCTTGTATTCCTTGCACCGAAATGCTCGTAGTAGGGGGTTACAAGCAGGGCGAGAGAGGGAGCTAGTCCTAGGTCTCTGCGTGAAGCGGTGTGGATTGCTTGAGAAGTTGATCTCAGGCAGCGGGGAAGCGTGCGCGTTATAGAGTGTCGAGCGTGTGTTCGTCTATCTCATGAACTCGTCTATGCCTGAGTGTGTGCGGACGTGAGAGTAAGGCTGTCCTCCCTCTCTAGAAACGGCCCCGGTCTCTCCCTTTTATAGTTGAAGGGGGGACAGGGGTGATACATGTGTTAGCTACGTGGCGTCGTGCGAACAGAGGCGACATGTCCGAGCCCTGTAGCCTGTCACTGTGGCAGCATGGTCGATGGAGTGGTCCTGTCCTTGATGCACTGGGGCGACGCACCGGTCACACCCGATCCTATGCGACGTGGGAGCTCCAGTGATAGCTTGACGCAGGGCATGGCGGGCGACGTGTCGGTCGCTGTGTGTTGACCGCGTAAAGAGCCGAGGCTCAGTTGGTGCCGAGGCCGATCCATCGTGGGGGGCTCGACGGGTGCGAATCCCGAGGTTGCCGAGACCCTGAAGTGGATTGCCAAGGCTTGGAGGGAGCAGTTGGTCCTGTACACTGATTCCGAGCTATAGTGATCTGGACATGACTCCCCATGTCGTGTTGTTCCTGGAGCAGGGGTTAGGTAGCACAGTGCAGTGCGGGCGTCGATCGTGGACACAGTACCGAGCACAACGGTCGGTAACCCCTACCCTGTCCTGTCTCGGATGGTATGGTGTTGATGCGACTTCCTGTCTCGTCGGCTATGTTGAACCATCGTCCGGCTGATATCGCGGGAGTGGTTGGTCGCATTAATTGGGCGTGACGTTCTGTCAGGGAGATCGGTAGAGGCGGAGGCGACGGGGCTGTTGCCGAGCCAGCCTCGAGCGAGACGGAGAATCGGCATCTCGTCCGAGGCTTTACACGTGGGGCCTCGGGCGAGACGGAGAATCGGTTCCCCATCCGAGGCCTTTCGTGCGAGGCCTCGAGCGAGGCGGAAAATCGGTAGGTCATCCGAGGCCTTTCGTGCGAGGCCTCGAGCAAGGTGGAGAGTCGGTGGCCTCGAACAAGGCTGGGGGTTAGCCAATAGTTGTCTCTTGGCCTTGATTTTGACGGGGTCTAAGCGATTTTTTCGGTTTTCGTTTAGGGGACCCCTTTTATGGTACCCGACAGTAGCCCCCGAGCCTTATGGAGAGTGTGAGCGCTCTCCCTGAGGTTTTGACGAGACTCGGCTCGTGGCAGCTCCTGGCGGGATGGTGTTTTGTACTCGAGGCCTCGATGGGTGCGTGTGAGTGCACCCGCCGGGTGTAGCCCCTGTTGACACAAAATGTGACGCACTGTGCCTCACACACAGCAAGCCGGAAAGCGTGGCTTCAATCGGGTTCCCGGGTGCTTCGTGATCCGGAAGCGTGCCAGTCAGTTTGACCTGAAAAAAAAACTAACAAGGGATAGAACGATTAAATGTCAAACCGGAACATGTCAGGTGAGACCAGACAATTCCATATATACGGCCCTGAAGCCACTTACAACGACATACAGCTATGGGAACTAACAATTTGATGCATAGTTGAAGGAATGCAACAATTAGCATGAATCCAATCTCTGCCCAAGAGTAGACTATATGCCCCCTTGCCATCAATGACAAAAAAGGTGGTAATCAGAGTTTTTGACCCAATAGTCAACTCGACATGGATAGCACCTCGGGTATCAGAAGGATTGCCAGCAAAGTCCCTAAGCACCATGTCAGTTTTCAACAATTCTTCATTAGTCATCCCAAGTTTCCTGAAGGTAGTATAAGGCATGATATTGATAGCAGCCCCTCCATCAACAAACATCTTGGTCAAAGGCTTGCCATTGACATATCCTTTTAAATAGAGTGGTCTCAAGTGACGATTCTTGATTGGTTTGTCAAAAATAGCTTGCTGTGTTAATACAAGCTGAGCCATCAAATCCTGACATTCACTTTCATCAAAATCAGAATACACCTCTTCTTGGACATCTTGGCTTTCGGGAGCTATAAACTCTGATGGAAGGAAGAAAGCCATGTAAG
This sequence comes from Miscanthus floridulus, assembly GCF_019320115.1. NCBI lineage: Eukaryota > Viridiplantae > Streptophyta > Magnoliopsida > Poales > Poaceae > Miscanthus > Miscanthus floridulus. The sequence continues at coordinate 48,440 of NW_027096429.1, read as the reverse complement.
CATTAGCCGAAGGACCACATCCATCAGGCATCTATTTAGGACGCCAAATTTGTTTTGTTTCGGTAACTTCCTGTTCCAACTCCCTATTCCTCAACCGTTGCACTCTTCTTTTCTGACTTTTCCTCAGGCCTGGAGGACACCACTGTCCTTTTTGCCATATGTATTTATAGAAGTCAGCTTCTTCATCATGCACTCTATCACGAATCCAACATGAACCTGCAACTCTTTTCCTTTGCTGATTCTCAAAGTCACCTATTTTTAAGCGCCGATCATCTTCAGGAACCTTCGTTCCAAGTCTTTCATAGATGGGACGGCGGTTGACTCGAGATTGCCTATACTCGGAGTACTGAGCACTACATTCCGGACAATTATTTCTTGCAGGCAACCTCAAACCTTCATTCCAACAATGCCTAAAGAACGAACAACCCCAATGAGACCGCTCCTGTTCTGTCATGTATTCTTCTTGCTCCCTTCGGTATACTTCTTCCTCATACCTCCGGCATTCTTCCATAAACCATTGTTTCTTACAGTATTCCTTCTCTCATTCCCTCTGCCACTTGTTTAGCAAAATACATGATGTAACTCTGGGTTTGGAAGTTTGACCTTTCTCGGTTCGGCTACTCTGAAACCGAACTCGTTGCTGCAGCTCTTTACTGGTGACTTGCCGATCCGGGTCAACAGCACCACTCTCCTTTGCTCTATCAGAAGTCAACACTTTCATCTTGCCTTTACCTTTGAGATCATTGGCAGAGACCATATTCACAGAGAAAGAAATCATATTTTGTGGAAAAGGCTGATCATCAATTTTCATTTTGCCATCAAACCTCAAGTGTCCCTCTTGGATAGCTTTCTGGATTCGTATTCTGAACACTCGGCAATCATTGATAGAGTGAGAATTAGTGTTATGAAAGCCACAATACTTTTTGTCTTTCACTCCTTCAGGACGTAACATAGGATGTCCTTCTGGCAACTTGATGCGTCCTTCCTTTATCAACAATGCAAAAAGTCTGTCTGCTTTAGTAACATCAAAATCATAGGTTCCCTTTTGTTGTTTCAACCAGCATTGACTAACTTGGGTGGGTTCCTTTGCCCAATTTAACTCAGCTGCAGCTATCTCATCTTCATCAATATACTCAGTCGCTTCATCCAAAAAGCCTTGATACACCACATTAGTGGCATTGTTCTTCTGAAAACGATTATCTCTCCTAAATCCTTGGGCTTGATTACTCATAGCTGCTAAACGCTGTGCAAGTTGGCCAAGATCATCAAACTCTAAACCGAACAACTTCTCCCTGATATTCGGCAACATTCCTGCTATAGCTATTCCAGGTAGTTGATCATCTGGTAAATTTAGAGAATAACACATATTCTTGGTCTCCCTAAATCTGCGAAGATACTCCAATGGTGTCTCATTTGTTCTCATCCTTAGACTCATGAGATCAACCAACTTCTTCTCATTAGTACCCGTATAGAAATATGAATGAAACTTCTGCTCTAGTTCTGCCCACGTACCAATGGAATGAGCTGGTAGAGACGTGAACCATGTGAAAGCTGGTCCTGTAAGAGACAAAGGAAAATATCGAATTCTCCAAGCTTCATCTGAAGCAGCTTCTCCAAGCTGCATTAAGTACCGACTGACGTGCTCTATGGTACTAGTATCATCCTGACCAGAAAACTTGGTTAAATCTATTGGAGGCTTTACCCTTGGAGGCAACGCCACTCTGTTGTACCATTCTAGATAAGGAGACTTGTATGAATAGAATTGATTCTTTGGTTTCAAGCCGAACTGATTTTGCATCATATCAGCCATCCTGTGCATCAAAACATCAATGCCTGGATCCTGATTTCCTTGCACTTGCACTCCAGAAGGCAATCCTGAAACACTTCTATACCCTGGATTTGGCACAGCATTGATAGCACTGTAATCAGTAAATTCTTGATACCCATCTCCATACATATTCTTCTGCAATCTGTTTGATGCTGGAGAAACTCTATAAGCTGAAGGTGGCACTTCTCCTGTGGTACCAAATGTTACTTGGCCATAGGTGGGATGTGATTGTTTTTCAGTGTGAGTCAATCCACCTATATTTGAAGGCGACGCTACTTCTTTTCCAACAGGCTTCTCCTGATGCTTTGGAACATTGAAAAGCATCGGTCCACTGAGTGGTCCAACATTTTCTTCAAAGTATTTATCAACCATTGGACCAAAAGTACTGATCATGATTGCTCGAAAGGTATTCAGAAAAGCTGTGTGATGGTTTGTCATGGTTTCTCCCATAGCTTTATAAACCAGGGCTGCCATCTTCTGAGCATCCTCCTCTTCAGTGTAATCGGTTTGATGTGGAAGAAGAACCCTTGGCATTGACTGCTTTTGAAACACTTTATTGCTCTTGTTTTTGGAAAAAGACATCAAGCATTTCCGTTGATATTGCTCACATGCTTGTAGCACTAAATCCTTGTAATTATCTGGCAATTCTGCCATGCTTACATCCAGAACATGATCATTGTTGATCTCAGATGCCATCTTGAACTAGCAGATGGTCCCACCGGGCTGTGCCAAAAAGTAGTGTTGACACAAAATGTGACACACTGTGCCTCACACATAGCAAGCCGGAAAGCGTGGCTTCAATCGGGTTCTCGGGTGCTTCGTGATCCGGAAGCAGTGCCAGTCAGTTTGACCTGAAAAAAAAACTAACAAGGGATAGAACGATTAAATGTCAAACCGGAACATGTCAGGTGAGACCAGACAGTTCCATATATACGGCCCTGAAGCCATTTACAACGACATACAGCTATGGGAAGCTGTCTGCCAATAAGTTTATAAACTATTCGGCTAATCAGTAAGAAGAATACACATAAAGATCCGATTGCCGAATGCATGTGCATGGGAAGACATGTTTGAACAAATGAAATTAATTATGAGTTAATGCATAACCAAACTCGGCAGTCCAGTCGAATTGGGGTCCATGAGGAAGGAACGTGCAAATAAAAAAAATGATTAAACTAATCTAAAACCTGCATCTGCCGCACGACACCTGGTTTTGTTAAAGCTTAAATGTGATTAACATGCATGATCCCGCAACACGTGACAATCTAGATTAAAATAATTCAGCCATTATGGGTGTATTGTCTATTTGCGAGGGTAATACGAAAATAATGATCATTGAAGCACGAATAAAACCATAAGAGAGGGCCGAACAATATCGATCTAGATTGGGCAGAAGTGTGTTACAAATATATAAAATATTTAAAAGCATGCAACACTGGATAACTTAATGAATCTATTTAGATTTGCCATATCTAATAGAGCCGATAACTATCTTGCTTTCACTAAGCATATTGAGCAAACGCCTGCCGCACGGTATCTACTCATAAACGAAGCATAAGCAAAGACTTCTTGAATATTAAGCAAAGATCCGCCGCACGATCATTGAAAACAAACAAGACTACTTGCATCACGTCTAAATCCACCGCATGATACTAAACATGATAACAAGGTTGTCGGAACTTACGGAGGTCGACGGATCGATGACTCCTCTCGAAGAACTTGAACGACACGACAAAAGGACTCGAAAGTTGGCACGGGGCCGGTTGTATTGATTTGGTTGTGAACCCTTATTACAATGGTCGAGGGTCAATATTTATACCCTAGACAAAACACGAGTCCTAGAGAACTACGATTTACAAAGGAACCTTTAAATAAACTTGGAAACTCACGATTCCTTACCCTAAACTTTTAGAGTCCTTTACTATTACAACTTTCACCTTTTCGATCGGCCTTGCCTGCCATCTTCTGTCTTTCCCGAATGGAATCACCGCCTTCTGGAGTAACCGACCGCAATGCATTTAGCCGACCGCTTGCTTTGTTTGCCGAATACCCTTCTTCCCGCATGTGGGTCTACCTGTCATCTTCCAGAATCGACCAAAATCCAGTGTTAACAGCCCCCAAGGCCCTGGAGGAGTGGATTGAATCCTTCGGGGGCTTTTCTTACATCATGCGAGGGGTTTTATTGCGTTTGCTGAGCCTATGAGTGCGAGTTTGGGTCGCTGAGCCTCGGTTTGGTTGCAAGAAGAGCCCCGAGCCTCTGCTCGAAGCAAGAGGGCGATCAGGGGTTTCCTTGTCTTTTTTGTGCGGCTCTCATGCATCCTTTTCGTTTGGAAGGAGGGGTAGAGGATGCCATGCTACCCTCGGTGGGCGCGAGCAGTGACACCTCCGGTGAGCTGTTATCGGGTAAGTCCGAGTGGAGGCCTGTGCCCTGTTCGATAGGGGTCGGCTAGTGGTCCAGAGACACGCTCCAAAAGTACCAGAGGGCTTCTCTAGTGGGTTCCAAGGCCATTCGATGGGCCCCGGTGGCTCGATGCCTCCCTACGGTGGGATCCCATTCGGAGACCTCCTTACCAGTCTCGGACATGACTTAGGGCGTCCCGAGCGATCGCTTGCTCAGGCCTCGGCCATGTGCAGGCTCGCCCATAGTTGTTCCTGACTCTATTGCCCTAGGGTGGCTGTCGAAACCCTCGGGGGCCCAGCCTTCGAACCCCTAGACCGTAACGGGCTCGATGCCCTTTATCGCGTTTTTCTGAGCCTCCGAGTGCGAGCTTAGGTCGCTTGTCTTTGTCCTGGGTGCAGGAAGAGCCCTCAAGCCTCTACACAGAGCAAGAGGGCGATCAGGGGTTCCCCTGGCTTTTCGTGCGACCCTTGCGCGTCCTTTTCGTTCGGACAGAGGGGTTGTTTGCCGAGCCCTCGAGTGTGAGCCTAGGTCACTGGGTCTCGACAAGGTTGCAGGAAGAGCTCCCTAGCCTCTGCACTGAGCAAGAGGGCGGTCAGGAGCTCCCCTAGCTTTTTGTGCGACCCTTGCACATCCTTTTCGTTCAGAAGGAGGGGTTGTTTGCCGAGCCCTCGCGTGTGAGCCTGGGTCGTTGGATCTCGGCAAGGTTGCAGGAAGAGCTCCCTAGCCTCTGCACGGAGCGAGAGGGCGGTTAGGAGCTCCCCTGGATTTTTGTGCGACCCTCGCGCATCCTTTTTGTTTGGAAGGAGGGGTTGTTTGCCAAGCCCTCGCGTCTGAGCCTGGGTCGCTGGGTCTCGGTAAGGTTGCAGGAAGAGGCCCCGAGCCTCTGCATAGAAAGAGGGCGATCAGGAGTTCCCCTAGCTTTTTGTGCGACCCTCGCGCATCCTTTTCGTTCAGAAGGAGGGGTGGAATATGCCAGGCTACCCTCGGTGGGTGTGAGCGGTGACACTTCTGGTGAGCTGTTGTCGGGTAAGTATGAGTGGAGGCTCGTGCCCCATTTGATAGGGGTCGGCTTAGCGGTCCAGAGACGCACTCCAAAAGTACCAGAGGGCTTCTCTAGTGGGTCCTAGGGCCATTCGATGGGCCCAGGGGTTCGATGCCTCTCTACGGTGGGATCCCATTCGGAGACCTCCCTGCCAGTCTTGGACACGACTTAGGGCATCCCAAGCGTTTCGCTTGCTTGGGCCTCGGCCATGTACAGGCTCGCCCATAGTCGTCCCTGACTCTGTTGCCCTAGGGCGGCTGTCGAAACCCTCGGGGGCCCAGCCTTTGAACCCCTAGACCGTAACGGGCTCGGTGCCCAGTTCCTTCGTCTGAAAGGAATCGGGTGGGGGATATTCCCCCCCCCATCGGCTTGAGAATGGCAGGCGCGCCTTTTGAGGCAGTTTTCTCAGGGAGGCGAAACGGCGCCTGCCGCTGCTGTTGTCGGACGCGACGCTGTGTAAGCGGATGGGACATAACTATTCACGCGATTAATAAGGAACAGGTGGGTACGTGGGCGGTAAAATCGGATCTAGATTAACTGTATGAGATTTGAGGGAAACTCCCCCGATTTCGTTGCCCGTCCGCTTCACCCCCTTCCTGTATAAATACGCAATGAGCCTCGCCCCTCCTCTCCTTACCTTGCCTGCATTTGCCTTTGCCGCCCTCGAGCCATTGCTAGGAACAGAGAGCACCGGGGAGAAGAAGGGAGAAGGGTGAGGGAGAGAGAGAAAGACAGAGAGAGCGAGCGAGGTTTACCGCCGTAGCAGCATTCTCCACCGCGCGATGGCCAGCGGCCCTATCATCCTCCTGGCAGATCCTTGGGGTCCGTCCGATGTGTCCGTGGAGACGCTGCGGTCGCTCGTCGACGACAGCCTTCTCCACCCAGTCACTGACCCCGATAGGCCAGAGTGGATTGCTCCGTCAGGTGAGCCAGAGCCGAGGCCATGCGACGGGTACGTCGTGAGCTTCATGTCTTTCCACGAGCGTGGTCTCGGCCTGTCGACGGACCGATTCATGTGGGCGCTCCCGCATTACTACAGCGTGGAGATGCACAACTACAACCCCAACTCCATCGTGCAGGCGGCCATCTTTGTCGCCGTCTGCGAGGGGTACTTGGGCATTGTCCCCCATTGGGAGCCGTGGCTCCACCTCTTCCGGGCGAGGTATACCACCAAGCCGACGGGTATGAGGAAGACGATGAGGGCTGGCGGCTGCAGTCTCCAAGTGCGCCAAGACCGACAGCACCTTTACATCCCGGCCCAGCTCGTGTCAACCAATCGCCGCTAGTACACTAGCTGGTTCTACCTCCACAACGACGATGGCGGACTTCCCCCCTACACCGGGCGGATCGTGGAGAACTGTCCGGAGAAGTGGAGGTATGGCATTCCGAAGGAGGATCAGCCCAAGCAGTAGCCGCTCCTGGAGGGCCTAGAGAGGCTGCAGAACCGCAACCTTACGACGGCTATGGTCGTGGCTGCCTTCCACCTCCGAAGGGTGCTGCCGCTGATGGCTCGGCGGCGGCGCCTGTTCGAGATGAGACCGGATGAGCCGATCGAGGGCATCCAGATGTTCGCCTCCGCCCTCTCCGACGAGGAGATTCTTCGTCGGGTGAGAGAGACGGTGGAGGGGCGGCTGAAGATTGGTGGTCCAACCTCGTTCGCGATGCACCCATCGCAGGGGTACCTCTCTCTGGTAAGTCACGCGCTGCTGCGTCCCACGAGGCCTCCTTGTTCCTCACCATTTTCCGGTCCCTTATTTGTGTTCATCGTCCCTGCAGGGGATGAGGGACGTGTGAGCCTCCTCGTCGCCCGTTCCTGAGGACGCAGAGCGGCGAGCGGTGAACCAGGCGCACACCAAGGCGTAGAAGAGGCGGAAGGACGCCGCGGAGGCAAAGCGCAAGAGGAAGATCCTCGAGCGCGAGGAGCTGGAGAAGCGCCGCTGGCACCAGAGGCAGGACGGTCTCCCAGTGGAGGTGTCTCTGTCGCCGTCACTGTCGTCGGATTCTTCAGACAGAGATGACGAGAGCGAGATGGGGTGGGGTCCCCTGGACCATCTCCCTGATGTCGGGGAGACAGCGCTCAGGGCGTTGGGGAGCAGCCCGGTGCTTCCAGGAGGAGGAGGAGAGGATGCCTTGGGGCCAGCAACCACCCGCCCCGAGGTCGAGGCTGACACGCCTGAGTCATGAGCGTTAGGAAAGCGCGCCGTCAGCCTAGTGGGCTCGACGGCAGAGGTGGAGCAGGTGGTGGTGGGGGCGATGCAACTACCCCTATGAAGGGTCGAGGGGGCACCGGAGTCCAGCGGGGACTGGCCCGCACTGGTGGATACAGAGGTCGTGCCACTGCCGCCGCCGCCGCCGTTGCAGAGGAGGGTCGCAGTGCTGAAGCGATTGCATCCCCACTTGAGGTGAGTGTTTTTTTAGTGTAGTTCGTATCGTCTCCTGCTCGCTTTATGGTCATATGCTGACCAAGTGGGTGTTCTGCCTTTAGCCGGAAGCGTGAGGCGGAGGTGCCTGCCCTGGCGCCACGCAGGTCGCTCAAGGTGAGCATGGGCTCCACCGCTCAACGGGTGGTGGAGGCGTAGACCGCCGTATGGTGCGGCATGGCGTCGGTGAGGGCTGACCCGAATGAGCTGGTCGCCCAGGGGGAGGTTGCCAGCATGGTGACGGAGTGAGCGGGGGAGGAAATGCCTACGCCCCGCTAGGCCAAGGCCCATGAGTCAGATGGGGCCGAGGCACCCTCAGTTGCCAAGGCCACCGAGGGCGAGACAGAGGCCCCCCGAACTTCCGAGGCCAAGGCGATGGAGGCCGGGGCGCCTAGGACCACTAAGGCCGAAGTGGTGGGGACCGGAGCCCCTGAGACCACCAAGGCCGGGGTGATGGCAGCTGGCGTGAGCGTGGCAAAGCCGCTGGCCTAGGAAGTGGAGGCGGAGGCGGGGCAAGCCTCAATACCGCCGCTGGTCCAAGGCCCGCCGCCGTTGCAGGAGAGCGCCCAGGAAGTGGAGGTCCATTCGATCTCCTCCGACGATACTTCTCGGGCGAAGGAGGTGGTCGATGCCGAGGCGGCTGGCACTATGGAGCAGCCGGCTCTGACCTCTGGCGAGGGAAGCTCAGCCCTTGTGCGGGTATGACCCGAGCCCCACGAGTGGGATCACCCGCATGTCTTGTGGCAGAGCCGGGACAACCCTGAGGGGGAGCCTCTGTTCACCCTCGAGGACATGGCCGAGGGGGGCACTGGGACACCTTCGAGCAATACCGCCAGCTGGCAGAGCGATCGCTGCGGACGGCGCTGCCTGTTGTGGCTGACGATCTACCTGGGGTCGCCTAGATTCGTGCCTTCTTATCTCATGTGGTGTCGTCTTTTTCCAAGTTTTCTCGCAGTGAATGACCCCTATTTTGCCTATCTAGGAGCTCGAGACCTGGTCCCTCAGGAAGTCATTGTTCCTCTGATGAGAGAGGGACGTCTAGGACCAGCTTCAGTGGCAGAAGGGCTTGCTCGCCGACGCCAACGAGCTTCTATCGGTGCGGAGCACGGAGGTGGAGGACCTCCACCTTCGTTGTGCTGATATGAAGGCCGAGGTAGCCACGACTTAGGAGCAGGTTGCCCCTTTGGCGGCACGGGTCAAGGAGCTAGAGGAGGAGCTGACCCATGTGGCCGGCGATCAGGACACCTTTAGGTCTTGGGCTGAAGAAGCGACGGCCTCTGCCAAGGCCCTCACTGGGCAGCTGGGGGCAGAGTAGGGTGCGCACCAACTGATGAAAGGCGCCCTAGCAGAGGCCCTCAAGGTGGCCGAGGCGTCCCAGACCGAGGCTCTAGTCTGGAAGGGAAAGGCTGAGGGTGAGTCCTATTCCCCTTGTTTTACTTGTTTTTCTTGTGTTCGACCCCTAACTCCCTGGTGTGATGCAGAGCTGGGGAAGGAGGCTTCCAGGGTGGCCAAGGCTTCTCGGGTCGAGGTCCAGGGCTAGAAGGAGAAAGCCGAGGCCTCTCGGGTCGAGGCCCAGCGCTGGGAAGAGAAAGCCGAGGGTGAGTCCCGTAGGCCTCTGCCCCTATTTGGCTCGTTTTCCTTTGCGCTTAACCCCATTCTGTTTGTTTTGGTGCAGAGTTGGAGACGGAGGTCACCCGGGCAGCCGAGGCCTCTGTCGCAGTGCAGGCGGTGCTCGAGGCCGAGATCGGGGAGCACAACGCGTTGCAAAGTGCCGCCCGTACTGTGTGCGAGGCCCTAGAGGTTGAGGGGGCCCAATCGGGCAGCTCCCTTAGGAGCCGCTTGGGCACGTTGAGCGGCCAAGTGCACGAGCAACTCCGGGGGGCGTTGCACACGGGCGTCAAGCACGCCCTGGCCATCGTCTCCTCGCACTACGCCGGTGTCGACCTCAAGGCCATCAGTGATGGCTACATCTTGCCTGAGGACGACGAGGAGGCCGATGAGGAGGTCACGAAGCTGATGGAGGCGGCTGAGGGCCCCAGCACGGCGCTGGCCAAGCTGTTTGAAGAGGAGGTGGTCCCTCCCACGCCGTCCATCGATGCTGGATACCCTGAGCCTTGACCTGGGCCCAAGAGGCCATGTAAATAAATTAGGGATTACGTTACCGTATCATAACGCTGGTGGCCGTTGAGGCCTTTTTAAAGTACTTATGCGTCTACGCTTCTTAATCGTTTTTATTGTATTTCTGAGCCTCTGCCCTCTGTCTTGTTTCTGAACATATCACTTGCAAAAAACTTCCTCGGAGCCTAAGCTGTCCCTAGGGCAAAAAGGTGGTGAGAGAGTGCCGTAGCCCAGAGGCGTAGGCCGTCTCGCGACTCGGCTAGCCTTTTGGCCCTGAGACTGACTTTTGGTCCTTAGGTCTTTTACAATTGATTTGTCAGAGCGTGCTAGAGAGTTTGGCGTAGAAATTTTTTCAAAAAATGACTAAAAAATAGTGCGTGGGACTTAGGGGGGAGTCCCCCCTTCTAGCCCCCAAGGGAGGCTCTGTTCTGTAGAGGTAGAGTCGTGTCTTATTCGAGCCCCGCAGTAGGCACCTCTACAGAGGCGGAGCCGAGTCTCCCTAATGGAGTTATCATATCGCTGAGGCCCTTGATGGGACCGGGGGGTTTCTTGAAAAATTAGAACAACTAAAGAACGCTTCTTAATTGTATTTCGAGAAACAATGTATACAATGCTTGGAATTTTAAGGGTAAAAGCGACGTAGTTGTTCTATGTTCCAAGCATTGGTGAGGATTTCGCCCTTCTCATTGGCTAGCTTGTAGGTCCTAGGCTTCAGCACTTGGGCGACGATGTACGGTCCTTCCCATGGTGGGGTCAGCTTGTGCCGGCCCTTGTTGCTCTGCCTTAGCCTCAGCACCAGGTCCCCACTTTTAGGTCTCGGCTTCGAATGCGCTGGGCTTGATAGCGTCGTAGGGCTTGCTGGTACTTGGCCGAATGTAGCAGCGCAACGTCTCGGGCTTCCTCCAGTTGGTCGAGGGCGTCTTCACGGGCGGTGCTGTTACTTTGCTCGTTGTAGGCCTGTAGCCTCGGGGAACCGTACTCCAAGTCAGTGGGGAGGATAGCCTCGACTCCATAGACCAGGAAGAACGGTGTGAACCCCATGGCTCAGCTCAGAGTGTTCCTCAGGCTCTAGATTACCGATAGGAGTTTGGCAAGCCATTTCTTGCCAAATTTCTTCAACCGGTTGTATATTCTAGGCTTGAGGCCTTGTAGGATCATACCGTTGGCACGCTCTACTTGGCCGTTTGTCCTAGGATGTCCCACGGCTGACCAGGCCACACGGATGTGGTGGTTGTCGTAGAACGTCAGGAATTTGTGGCCAGTGAACTGCGTCCCATTGTCAGTGATGATGGTGTTTGGAACCCTAAACCTATGGATGATATCAGTGAAAAATAGCACCGCTTGCTCAGACTTGATTCGATTGATCGGACGAGCCTCGATCCACTTGGAGAACTTATCGATTGCTACCAGCAGATGGGTGTAGCCCCTAGGGGCCTTCTGTAGAGGCCCAACCATGTTGAGGCCCCACATGGCGAACGGCCAAGTGATGGGGATGGTTTGGAGGGCTTGGGCCGGGAGATGCATCTATCGTGCATAGTACTAGCATCCCTCCTAGGAGCGTACTAGCTTGGTGGCGTCAGCAACTGTCGTTGGCCAGTAGAACCCTTGGCGGAAGGCGTTTCCGACGAGCGTCCGAGGTGCTACATGGTGCCCATAGGCTCCCGCGTGCAAGTCCCAAAGTAGGGCTTGACCTACCTCGGTGGTGATGCATCATTGGAGGACACTGGATGGGCTTTGCCTGTACAACTCACCGTTGCTGAGGACGTATGTCCTGGCCCACCGAGCAAGCCATCGGGCTTCGGTCTTGTCTGTGGGAAGGTCTCCTCGAACGAGGCAATCAAGGAACGGGACTCGCCAGTCCGTGCCCTAGTTGGCCTCGGGAGGCTCCGTGTTGACTTCCATGACCTCGGGCTCGGCTGAAGGGGTCTCAGTGATAGAGGGGGCCTTGAGCCCTACGGGGGGCTCGACCGCTGGGTCCTCTTCCGCCACCGAGGCATAGTTGATGGAAGGCTTGTAAAGGTCTCTAACGAAGATGTTCAGGGGGACTGGGGCCTACACCGACGCCATCTTTACCAGTTCATCCGCGGCCTCATTGAATTTACACGTGACATGGTTGAGCTCGAGTCCGTCGAACTTGTCCTCAAGGCAACGTACCAGTTTGTAGTATGCCTCCATTTTGGGATCATGGCAGTTCGACTCCTTCATCACTTGATCGACAACAAGCTGTGAATCGCCCCGCACATCGAGGCGCCGTCCTCCAAGTTCGATGGTGATCTGCAAGCCGTTGACGAGGGCTTCGTATTCAGCTGCGTTGTTGGAGGCAGCGAAGTGGAGCCAAATCATGTAGCGCATGTGCACTCCGAGGGGTGAGATGAAGAGCAGACCCGCGCCTACCCCGGTCTTCATCAGGGACTCATCGAAGTACATGGTCCAGCATTCCGCCTGGACTTGAGAAGGTGGTTGTTGGGTGCCGGTCCACTCAGCCACGAAATCGGCCAAGACATGAGATTTGATTGCTTTCCAAGGCGCAAAAGATAGGGCTTCCCCCATGAGTTCGACGGCCCACTTGGCTATCCTACCCGAGGCCTCCCGGTTATGGATTATCTCCCCTAGGGGGAAAGACGACACCACGGTTACCGGGTGGGAGTCGAAGTAGTGACGCAGCTTGCGTCGAGCCAAGACTATGGCGTAGATCAGTTTCTGGATGTGGGGGTAGCGTGTCTTAGTCTCGGAGAGCACTTCACTGATGAAGTAAATAGGTCATTGGACGGGTAGGGCATGCCCCTCTTCCTGCCTCTCGACTACCACGGCCGCACTGACCACTTGGGTCGTTGCGGCAACGTAGAGTAAGAGGGCTTCGCCTTCGGCCGGCGGTATCAGGATGGGAGGATTGGTGAGCAGTGCCTTGAGCTTGACAAGGGCTTCTTCGGCCTCGGGAGTCCAAGAAAAGCGTTCGGATTTTCTCAAGAGGTGGTACAGGGGCAAGCCTTTTTCGCCAAGGCACGAGATGAAGCGGCTCAGGGCCACGAGGCATCCCATGACCCTCTGTACTCCCTTGAGGTCTCGGATTGGTCCCATGTTGGTTACGGCTGATACCTTCTCTGGGTTGGCCTCGATGCCTCGTTCTGAGACTATGAACCCCAAGAGCATGCCTCGGGGGACCCCGAAGACACACTTCTCGGGGTTGAGCTTGATGCCCTTCTCTCTGAGGCATCTGAAGGCTATTTCCAAGTTGCTGACGAGATCACTAGCCTTTCTAGACTTGACCATGATGTCATCCATGTAGGCCTCGGCAGTTCGCCCGATGTGCTTGCCAAAGACATGGATCATGACCGCTGGTATGTGGCCCCTGCGTTTCTAAGGCTGAACAGCATAGTCATATAGCAGTACATGCCGAATGGGGTGATGAAAGAAGTCACGAGCTGGTCGAACTCTTTCATCTTGATTTAATGGTAACCAGAATACGCATCAAGGAAGGATAGGGTCTCGCATCCCGTAGTGGAGTCAACGATTTGGTCGATTCATGGTAATGGGAAAGGGACTTTTGGGCAAGCCTTATTCAGACTGGTGCAGTCTACACACATCCTCCACTTCCCATTTTTCTTCTTAACTAATACAGGATTAGCTAACCACTCCGGATGGGACACTTCCTTGATGAACCCGGCCACCAAAAGCTTCTTCACCTCCTCGCCGATGGCCCTGCACTTTTCCTCATTGAATCGGCGTAGGCGCTGCTTCACCGGTCTAGAACCGGCCTGGATGTCCAAGGCATGCTCGGTGACCACCCTCGGTATGCTCGGCATGTCTGAGGGACTCCACGTGAATAGATCGGCATTCGCACGAAGAAAGTCGATGAGCATAGCTTCCTATTTGGTGCCGAGGGTGGCGCTGATCCTCAGCGCCTAGTCGTCGGGGCAGGTGGGGTCGACCGGGATGAGCTTGACGGCCTCTGCGGGCTTGAAAGTCCTGGCACAACGCTTGGAGTCGGGCGCCTTGCTACCGAGTCGGTCGAGGTTGATGATGAGGGTCTTGGCCTCTACGAGAGCCTCGGCGTACTCGATGCATTCGACGTCTCAGTCGTATGCATGCTCGTATGTGGACTTGACCATGATGACGCCGTTGGGACCCGGCATCTTGAGCTTGAGGTAGGTGTAGTTGGGGACTGCCATGAACTTGGCGTAGCATGGCCACCCTAGGATGGCGTGGTAGGTTCCCTTGAACCCAACCACCTCGAAGGTGAGGACCTCCTTGCGGTAGTTGGAGGGAGTACTGAAGCAGACGGGCAGGTCGACGCGCCCGAGGGGCCGCGTGCGCTTCCCAAGCATGATGCCGTGAAAGGGCGCGGCATCACCTCGGAGCTGTGACTAGTCGAGCTCAAGGAGCTCCAGAGAGTTGGCATAGAGGATGTTGAGGCCGTTGCCTCTGTCCATCAATACCTTAGTGAGCCGGGTGTTGCCGATGATGGGGTCAACGACAAGTGGGTACTACCCGGGGTTCGGGACATGATCGGGGTGGTCGTCCCGGTCAAAGGTGATCGCCTCCCGAGACTAGTTGAGGTACCGAGGAGCGGCCACCTTCACCGAGAAGACCTCCCGGCGCTCCCTCTTCCACTGGCGTGCCGTGAGGCACGCTGAGGGCCCGCCGAAGATCATGAAGGCGTTGTGCACCTTGGGGAACCCGTCGTCCTTGTTGTCGTCCCTGTCACCGGCTCCTCTCCTCTTTGCATCATTGTCGGGGAGCCCGAGCTTGGCGTAGTAATGCCGGAGCATGGTGCACTCCTTGAGGGTGTGCTTCACCACGCCTTAGTGGTAAGGGTAGGGCTTCTTAAGCATATCGTCGAAGAGCCTAGGGCCTCTGGGGCCTCAGGGATTTTTGCGCTCTACAGCCACGACTAGGCTGGCCTCGAGGACTTCCTACTTCCCCTGGCGACCCTTCTTCTTTTTCTTGGGGAGGTGGGGAGCCGAGGCCTCGAGGGCCTCATCCCTCCGCTTCCCCTTGGCGTTGTTGTTAGGGAAGATGGCCCCAACGGCCTCTTCGCCCGAGGCAAAGTTGGTGGCGATGTCAAGGAGCGCGACCACCGAGGTTGGCACGTTCCGGTCCAATTCTTGGACCAGGTCTCGACAGGTGGTGCTGGAGAGGAAAGCCTAGATGATTTCTGAGTCACCAACGCTTGGCAGCTCGGTGCATTTCTTGGAGAAGCGTCGGATGAAGTCTTGGAGAGACTCGTCCAGGCCCTCGTGATAACTCTTGAGGTCCTAGGAGTTCCCAGGGCGCATGTATGTGCCCTGAAAGTTCCCGATGAAGACCCTTACCAAGTCGCGCCAGTCGTGGATCTACGAGGGAGGGAGGTGTTTGAGCCAGGCTCGTGCCGAGTCTGACAGGAACAACGGGAGGTTGCGGATGATGAGTAGGTCATTGTCCGTGCCGCCTAGCTGACAAGCCAGGCGGTAATTGGCCAGCCAAAGTTTGGGATTGGTCTCACCGCTATACTTCATGAGGTTGGCAGGTTGCCGAAACCGGGCCAGGAAATGAGCAGCGTGGATGGCTCTGCTAAAAACCCGAGGGCCAGGCGGCTCAGGAGAACGACTACGATCTTCCCCACTGTCGTAGCGGCCACCCTAGTGCGGATGGTAGCCTTGGGCGGGCCCCTAATTGTCGTGGCGCCGTCACCTGCTGACCACCTCGTGGTCGCCCTGCGCCTCGCATCTATTGTCGAGGCGATCGTGCAGCAAGGGGACCCTATTGGCTGTTGGTGCCCGAGCGGGCTCGAGACGAACCGAGGCCTCCCTATCCTGCCGAGGCGGTGCCATGGGAAGCTCTGAGGTGCCTCCACGCCATCGGGAGGTGGAACTCTCGGCCTGCTGCACCACGGCGATCTCGAGGAGATCCTAGAGCTCGTCGCAGATCCATCGCCCCTCCGTGGTAGAGGGCTCGGGCATCATTCGGACTAGCATCGCCGTGGCCACGACGTTTTGGCTAGCGCGATTGAAGATTGGGGTTGCTCACCCCCTTCGTCGTCATTGATGTGGTGGTGGACATCGTGGGCCCTCCACCGGGCTCCTCCGCCATCACCGTGACCTTGCTGCTCCTGCTCGAGAGTGTCTCGAAGCTGCTGTAGAAGGAGTCGGTCTTGTTGGACCTTGGCCTAAAGCTCACGGAGCTGCTCCAGGTCTGGGTGTTGAAGTTGTTCAGGGGCAAGGTTCTCGTTCCACGCTGTCGGTGGGACAACGCGTGGAGGTGTGGCGTCGCCTGCCCCCTGGCGAAGCAGGGAATGGTTGCCTGCCCCTTCGTCCTCATCGCACGTGCTCGGCATCTCGAGTCCGACATGGAAGCACTCACGAGTGGGGTCGTAAGTGCCTTCGTTGTTAGAGTCAGAGTAGCCAAAGCAGTAGTCGCTCATGGCTAGGAAGCGGCGCATGGCTTCAGGGTCATGAAGTTCAGAGAAGTCCACTCTGGCCCGCGCCTCATCCTCCTCCGAGGAGTCAGCATGGGTGTGGGTCGAAGTCGTGGTGTCGAAGTCGAGGGCGAAGCGTTGGTGGCGTCTTGAGGGCTTTGCGTGAGCAAAAGCGTAGGCGGAAGCATAGGTGGCGGCGGCATTTCTCAACCCGAAGGGGTATGGGGATGGTGCCACTGCCAGGCTTTGCTCCGCCGAAGTCGATTCCTCAGGAGGTGGCGGGGCAGAGCTTGATGACGGGGCATCGCCGCACACCACCGGCGTCTTTCCCTTGTCCAGGCTCAGGCTAGACAGGTCCCCAACCAGGGACCTTGTGCCAACAGCTGGGCGTGGGATACCGGTGGAGCGTGGTGCGTTGCCCTGAGTTTGTGTGGTGTCGGGGTGGTGCCACCCATGCCATTCTTGGCGAGCGTGATGAGAGCGGCGGCCTAGGCGCCACCTACGCCTAGGCTGCTGGGGCACGACGTCGTCGGTGGTCAGTGGGACTCTGGGTGAGAGGAGTACCATATCGTACTCATGTCCTAGAGACATGAACTCTAGGCTCCCGAACCAGATTATCATGCCGAGACGCAGTGGTCGCACGGGGTCTACCATCTAGAACTTGTTGGGATGACGAAGATGACATGCAGTAGAACCCCTACCTGGCGCGCCAACTGTCGGTGTTTTGGACCGGTGGGCCCTCAACCAACTAGTGAAAATGTACTGCATGCCCCAAATCCCGGATGGTAATGCAAAGAGACACAAGGTTTATACTGGTTCGGGCAATGGGTGCCCTATGTCTAGTCTAAGAGATCAATCTTATATTCCTTGCACCGAAATACTCGTAGTAGGGGGTTACAAGCAGGGCGAGAGAGGGAGCTAGTCCCAGGTCTCTATGTGAAGCGGTGTGGATTGCTTGAGAAGTTAATCTCAGGCAGAGGGGAAGCATGCACGTTACAGAGTGTCGAGCATGTGTTTGTCTATCTCGTGAACTCGTCTATGCCTGAGTGTGTGCGAGCATGAGAGTAAGTCTATCCTCCCTCTCTAGAAATGGCCCCGGTCTCTCCCTTTTATAGTTGAAGGAGGGGCAGGGGTGATACATGTGTTAGCTACGTGGCGTCGTGTGAACAGAGGCGGCATGTCCGAGCCCTGTAGCCTGTCACTATGGCAGCATGGTCGATGGAGTGCTCCTGTCCTTGATGCACTGGGGAGATTGAAAGCTCTAGTTTGGTTTTGGTTAATTGATGAAACCCTAAGTGCTAACCTAGTTTATCAAGATGATTATGAGATAGGTAGCACTACTCCAAGTGATGAAGCAATGACGAAGATCATGACAATGGTGATAGCATGGTGATGATCAAATGCTTGAACTTGGAAAAGAAGAAAGAGAAAAACAAAAGGCTCAAGGCAAAGGTATAAAATGTAGGAGCCATTTTGTTTTAGTGATCAAGACACTTAGTGAGTGTGATCACATTCAGGATAGATAGCCGTACTATTAAGAGGAGTGAAACTCATATCGGAATGCGGTTATCAAAGTGCCACTAGATGCTCTAACTCATTGCATATGCATTTAGGATCTAGTGGAGTGCTAACACCCTTGAAAATATTTGTGAAAATATGCTAACACATGTGCACAAGGTGTTTGCAGGGTTGAGATGGGTTTGGGTCCCTCTCTCCCTCCCGCCTCGCAAGCTCGGCGGGATTCGGCGCTTTTGGAAAAATGAAATGTCTATTTTCTATTGCGCCGGATGCAAAATTCTTGGTGGTTGGCACATTTGAGCAAGGGTGAAGAAGTTAGAGTTGAAATGGAGTTGGTCGAAATGATGCTGGCGTCGGTCTACTGACCGGACACTGGGTCACTCAGCGACCGGACGCTGAAAGGCTGCGTCCGGTCGAGCTGTCAGACGGCACAGTGGATAGGGTTGAGCACCGGACGCTGGTCTGCGTCCGGTCAAGGTGGATCGGACGTGTCCGGTCGAAAAAACATGCCTCGGGGAGCTTACTGGAAACGACCGGACGCTGGGGCTTCAGCGTTCGGTCAGTTTTGACCGGAGCGTCTGGTCAGCTTCGTAGCCGTTGAAATCTGGCGAACAACGTTTGAAGCTAGTAACGCGTGGCGTCCATCAGGCGACCGGACGCTGAGGGCCAGCGTCCGGTCGGTATGACCGGAGCGTCCCGGTCAGAGCGTGTTTTGCCCAGTGTAGGGGTACAACGGCTCTATTTGATGGGGGCTCTATTTATAGCCCCATGGCCGGCTCAAGGGACAACTCTTGCACATTTTCATTGACATAGCAACCTTGTGAGCTGAGCCAAAGCCCTCCCACTCATCTCCATCATTGATCCATCATCATTGTGAGATTGGGAGAGAATCCAAGTGCATTGCTTGAGTGATTGCATCTAGTGGCACTTGGTATTCGTGTTGCGCTGTGGATTTCGCTTGTTTCTCTTGGTGGTTGCCACCACCTAGACGGTTGGAGCAGCGGTGAAGGATCGGCATGAGTTAGTGATTGTTCGTGGCCGCCTTCGGTGATTGTGAGGGGAGTTGTACCTTCCCCGGCGGAGCGCCGAAAGGTAACTCTAGTAAATTGCTCGTGTCATTGAGTTACCTCACTTGTGGGTCGGTTCTTGCGGTGTCCAATCGTGTGGACGAGGTTTGTGAAACACCTCTTAGCCGCCGAACCACCAAGTGTTGGTCGACACAACGGGGACGTAGCGTGTTGGCAAGCACGTGAACCTCGGGAGAAAATCGATTGTCTCTCTTCTTTGTCATTCTCCCGGTGATTGGCTATATATTCATCTTGTGATTGGTTCATCCCCTACACGTCGGTATAATCACTCTACTCACTCATTTACATTCTTGCAAACTAGTTGATACAAGCTCTTTAGTGTAATTAGAATTGAGAGCTTGCTTTATTATTTACATTCATCTAGTTGAGCTCTTTAGAGTAGCAAGGTTGAGAGCTCTTAGTGAGTAATTACATAGCTAGTTTGTGTGCCTAAGTATTCATTGCAACTAGAATTGTTGGATAGGTGGCTTGCAACCCTTGTAGAGCTAGAGCAAGTTTGCATTACGCTATTTGTCATACTAATCAAATTGCTCTAGTTGATTTGTAGATTTTTAAATAGGCTATTCACCCCCCCTCTAGCCATATTAGGACCTTTCAGCGACGCACCAGTCACACCCGATCCTGCGCGATGTGGGATCTCTAGTGATAGCTTGATGCAGGGCATGGCGGGCGACGTGTCGGTCGCTGTGTGTTGACCGCATAAAGAGCCGAGGCTCAGTTGGTGCCGAGGCCGATCCATCGTGGGGGGCTCGGCGGGCATGAATCCCGAGGTTGCCGAGACCCTAAAGTGGATTGCCGAGGCTTGGAGGGAACAGTTGGTCATGTACATTGATTCTGAGGCTATAGTGATCCAGACTTGACTCCCCACATCGTGTTGTTCCTGGAGCAGGGGTTAGGTAGCACAGTGCAGTGTGGGTGTCGGTCGTGGGCACAATACCGAGCATAGCGGCCGGTAACCCCTGCCCTGTCCTGTCCCAGACGGTATGGTATTGATGCGACTTCCCGTCTCGTCGGCCACTCTGCTGTGTCGAGCTGTCGTCCGGCTGATGTCGTGGAAGTGGTTGGTCGTATTAATTGGGCATGACGTTCTGTCAGGGAGATTGGTCGAGGCGGAGGCGACGGGGCCATTGCCGAGCCGGCCTCGAGCGAGATGGAGAATCGGCATCTCGTCCGAGGCTTTACGCGCGGGGCCTCGGGCGAGATGGAGAATCGGTTCCCCGTCCGAGGCCTTTCGTGCGAGGCCTCGAGCGAGGCGGAAAATCGGTAGGCCGTCCGAGGCCTTTCGTGCGAGGCCTCGAGCAAGGCGGAGAGTCGGTGGCCTCAGACAAGGCCGGGGGTTATCCAATAGTTGTCTCTTGGCTTTGATTTTGACGGGGTCTAAGCGATTTTTTTGGTTTTCGTTTAGGGGACCCCTTTTTATGGCACCCGACACCGTTGTTCTCGCTTCCCGAGATATAACTTTGACTGCTTTTATATAAAAATTATTAATATATATTTATGATACATAATTAATGTTATTAGATAGATCGTTGAATCTATTTTTATAATAAATTTATTTGGAGATACAAATGCTACACGCATTTTTCTACAAATCTAGTCAAAATCTACGGCACGAAAACATGAAAATGACAATTATTTAGGGACGGACGGAGTATAAGCATCATAGATGTCCTCAGCTAGCCATAAAACATGCATGGTTTGGAAATATGGATTAGAGAGGAATGTAGGTTAATCTAAGAGCAAGTATAATAGCAGGATGTAAGCTAGCTAAATGCTGAGATGGAGGAGAGGGAAGAGGAGAGAGTAGAAGCAGGCTGTGAGCTTACAGCTGGCTTAGGCACCAGAACCAAGAAGCTTTGTGAGAGAGACAAGTGGGTCATGTATTAATAGTGATTATCTAACTACTGTATGAGTGGACTAGCTAAGAGAAGGCTATAAAGAAATCTTACAGCCAGCAGCCGGCTGTATTATTAGCATTGCTCTAACATGACTAGTCTTCCAAGGGTAACGGTGTTCTTTGTTAGCCTAGGCTTACTACAACCACCTGTTGTAACTTTCTCTTACTGCTAGTGTCAAATGTGTTTAGGCATGGCCGCAAGAAAATTTAATAATCAAAGCATTTTTCTTGTCTACTACTCCCCCTTCTAGATTATAAGACGTTTTGACTTTTTCTAGATACATTGATTTTAATATGTATCTAGACATAATGTTCTTTTAAGAGCATAGCAAAAAATTACTCCCTCTATTTCAAATTATAAGTCGCTTTAACTTTTTTGGTACATTCATTTGGTATGCATCTAGATATAATAATATGTCTAGATACACAGCAAAATGAATGAACCAAAGAAGTCAAAACAACTTATAATTTAGAACGGAGGGAGTATCTATCTAGAAAAGCCAAAAGACTTATAAAATTGAAAGAGAGAGAGAGAGAGAGAGAGAGAGATTTAGGTTCTGTTAAAACATACAAGTGTGTTAAACTATAATTACCAGCAAATTACGTGCATGTACCCTGTATCCCAAACACGCCCTAAACTTGAATCCAAACACAACCAAATACTATGTAAACATTGGAAGATGGCATTGTTAGCACATTTTTAGACGAAATAATAATCTTTATTGGAGTATTTTTTTTTAAATTTAGTTTCTCTAGATTTTACTGTGTCCTTTTTTATGTCTTGTGGTGGCAAGGCAGTCACAACAAACCGTTGAGGCAAAGCGACGGTCATGTTCACGATCCCAAGATGGGGACCAATATCCCAATTCCGAGGGTTGCAAAGGGCTTTATTTTTCTGAAAAGAAATCAAAGTGTCACAGTCACAGTACTGCCTGCGACCTGTTTGGCAGATGATGATGGGACACCTGCGATATGGCCGGCCGGCTGGCTCCCGGTACGGATAGATTGGAAATGATGATTGCTAATGCCCCAATCACGTCATCTCGGAGCAAATCTTCAATTCAATATAATCAATTACCATGAGCGACGCAGTGGGCTCTACTACGTTTGACTATTGCTCTTATACTCCCTTCGATTACTACAGGACGTGTTGATTTTTATGAGTATATTATTTTTACTATATATCTACACATATCGTATCTTTTAGTATATAATAATAACAAAAATTTATATATACAGTAAATATTAGACCCGTCTCAGTGGGAGTTTCACTAGAGTTTCATTTTCATTTAATAACCTGTCACATATGCACTTTTGATAACATGGCAACGTTTTAATCAAGAGATCGAGAGAAGAATTGGGTTTCATAGGAATGAAACTCTCTTGACACAGTTACCAACTCTCTATGAGTCATAGAATTAAATGTCTATGAAACTACGGAATGAAACTTTCCATTAAAAGTGGGTGTTTCATCCAAGTTTCATTTTATTTTATATGACATAGCAGTCTTGGAAACAATTAAACGAAGCTCTCCACTGAGACCGGCCTTATGCTCGGAGTTTGACTGTATTTAGAGGGAGGGGGCACACGATTGGATTCAATAATAATGAAATCAACTCTGCTTCCAGTTTGTAACATCATGGAACATGGATAATGATGGTTCTGCCCTGCGGAATCACGGCGTTTCCGGGCAGGCCGCACCGTATATGGACCGAGCAAGCAGCGGCAAACGCCAGGCAGCAGGTGCCCCCGGCGGCCCGCTCGCGGGTGGCCAGGCAACACACACACACAGAGAGAGAGAGAGAGAGAGCGCGCGCGCGCGCGCGCACAGGAGGGTGACTTTGCACGCGATCCCGCGGCTGACTGCGCTGCGCCAGCGCCGCGCAGCCGCAGCGTGCGCTCACGCCGGCCGGGTGCGGGCATTTACTAGCTTTGCTCGGACCAAGAAAGGCTGGCAGCGGCCGGCGAGCCCCGGTTGGGGAGCTCAAATCTGACAAGAGCCCACATGGAACCCGCCCATTCCCCCCCTTCCCTTTCCTTTTCTATTTTTATCTCTGCTTCTGCTGCGTGCGCGGCGCGCCTTCCCTTTCTCTCTGCACTGTGCCCTCCCTGCGGATGTCTGTATGCGCATAGATAGCTAGCGCATCTCTCATCAGTCTGTCCCCATTCAATCCGTTGAAGCGACCGAGGAGGGAGGGGATCGGAGGCCTTGCTGCGGCTGCGCAGGCACTGACGGCATTCACGCCGCGCGCAGGCGCGTAGCGCTGATGACGCCGCTGCCGATACGCTCGGCCGTAAAGGTGCCGCGCAGGCGTAAGGCATGCGTGCGTACGCGGTCGCGTAATATATACCTACCACAGCACCGCGGCGTTAGGATCTGTGTTAGATTAGATGCCTTAAAAAAAGAAATCAAGGTGGTCGACTCGAACCGACGGTAAAACTATAGAAATCCCTCCATGGAAAGCACTCAGCAGCTAGCAGTCAAAACTGTTGCACGCATGCAGTTGCAAGTGAAAACAGGCTGAGTCCCTATATGTCGTCGCTGCATGAGTGAGCTCTTAACGGTCTTATTTATAATTATATAAATAAATAATTTCTGGAAGGAGCAAGCTCATCCTATATATGCTGACCAACTCTGTGTCAGAAAGTCATCGACTGGCGTATGGCACGTGTCATGCGTCGACTACAGACAACAAAGGGGAGCAAACACAAGCAACTCCCCGTATGTAGCCCCATGCTCGTCGACATGGTCGCAGCGGCACCTTAGTCCATCCGGCGCTTGTATGGATCCGGTGCCGACAGATCATTGACGGTCAGAACCTTAGGTTGTTTCAAATGTATTTCAGCCAGCCTAAACCAGTCAGTCAACAGTGTTTTTCTCTTACAACAAAACAACACCAACCAGCCCAAATCAGCCCAGAAATCAACCAGCGAACGGGGTGGTAGAATCTCCACGTGAGGATGCTAATTTTCGTACGTACATACATCTATACCAGAGACCATAGATTCATCAGAGTTATCACCAAACCGAGAGAGCGAATGCCGAATGGCTCTCTAATTAAGCTCCTGCATCACAAGATGAGCTTCCACTAGCAGAGAAACAACCTTTCATCCATGGCCAAAAAGTATTTAGTCCTGGTTTCAAAATTACAACCGTGACAAAGGGAGAACTGGACCTTTAGTCTCGGTTTGTAATACGAACTGGGACTAATTCCACCCTTCAATCCCAGTTGTAACGGTTACCGAGGCATGCCAGTGCGAGAAGCTTTAGTCCCGGTTTGAGACACGAACCCGGACTAAAAGTGTGACTTTTAATCCTGGTTTGGGACAAGAACCCAGACTAAAGGTACCTTTAGTCCTAGTTTGTGTCTCAAACCCGGACTAAAGGTACCTCTAGTCCCGGTTTGTGTCTCAAACCCGGACTAAAGGTGTCTCCAGAGTGAATTTAAAAGGAAAATGTATCTTACTTAAGTTAGATGTGTGGTTGGAGGTGAGATGGTAACACGCGTAAGAGCTGAACAAGAAGGTCTTGGGTTCGAATCTCCATAACCACACCTTTTTTCTACCCAAGAAACACCTATAGTCCCTGTTATAGGAACCGGGGCTAAAAATCGTCACCTCTCGTTCCTGTTATAGGAACCGGGACTAATTCGCCACCTCTGGTCCCGGTTATAGGAACCGGGATTAAAAATCGCTATCTTTAGTCCCGATTGCATAGTCCCAATACCTAAAACCAGGAGTAAAGGGGTTGGGAACCGAGACCGGAACTAGTTTCTCTACTAGTTCTCTTCATGCAGGGATCATCATCAAATGAGTAATGCATGTGACAGTAGCTTTTTGCCACGCACCACAGGGACGCCACGCCGGCCTTTAGACACTTTAAACAGTCATCAAAAGTAATCTATCCTAGCCATTCTAAGAAATAATAAGCCGGTTGGTGTTGGACTGTCCGTGTTGTGGCTCATGCACGCGCTACGGAGTTCGTAGCTGGGCGGGCCTGCGGCCTGCTCGCTCCAACGGACGTCCAACGCTTGGCAATGGGGTCCAGGTTACCATTTGCCCACGTTCTGAGATGGGCCTTCATTACAGATGAAAGGGACGTCATGGCCCAACTGGCTAGAAGTATCCGATCGGACCAAACGGCTATCCCACTGTTTTACTTTGGTTGACACGGCCTAGGTCGGTTTTCCAATCGGTCCATGCAATTTTTCTCGATCTAAGAAAAGCTCTACAAAACGCCCTAAAAATAGTACCACATTCATTTTCGAACAAGATAAGACCACCTCTACTTCATATAAAATTCAGCCGACTGAAATAT
Organism: Miscanthus floridulus; assembly: GCF_019320115.1. Taxonomy (NCBI): domain Eukaryota; kingdom Viridiplantae; phylum Streptophyta; class Magnoliopsida; order Poales; family Poaceae; genus Miscanthus; species Miscanthus floridulus. The sequence continues at coordinate 23,416 of NW_027096429.1, read as the reverse complement.
CTAACTATATAATCGTCAAAATACACCCTCGCTGTGTGTCTCCTCGACGGGTCTTTCCGGGAGGCGTTCGTGGGTTTATCAACTAGCGCCTAATCGGCCGCATCAACCTGCTGGTCGGCCTCGCCGTTGGAACCTCCCTCTGCTGTGTGTTTCGGCCGTGTGCGGTCAAAGGGCGATCTAGCCCCTACCACTACCAGCGTGGTGTCCGATTAAGTGTCAACGTACTTTTTGACGACTCCACCGTGGAAGAAAGCAAATCAATTTACTACGGCAATGCCTGACGACAAGACCGATCTAAAGAATCAAGACAACATTATCAAGCCCTCGGTCGATCGACTTCCTGAGGAGATTCGCAAGATGCTGGAGGAGAGGGCGAAGGCCCGATCAGCTGCTGGCGACCTGGAGCATGCCCTAGCATGCTTCGAGGTGGATCGGCGGCGGGGAGCTACCAAGAAGATCCAAGATATCGACTTCGATCCTCTTCCTGCTAAAAGCAGATAAACAACTTTCTATAATAGTGGCCGAGTGCCGGATCAGCAGTGGTCTAGTGTCTAGGACAGCGAAGAAAACAACAGCTCATTGGCAGCCAGCACCGCGGCAGTGAGTCAATCTAGATCTACTCCCAAGCGAGGAGGCGGATCCGGTGCGTTTCCACAGCACGAGAGACGCAAGTACATGCCAGTACGATTCGAGTGGGCAAGTAGCATTATAGTAGTTTCCTATCCGGAGTCCGCAGCAGAGAAAATTCAGACCTGGGAGGCCGGCATCCTGGATCTCGACTTGCGATCGAGCAACGAAAACAACGTGACAGGATCCCCGATCATGCTGAAGCCTAATAACGAATTCAAAAGCCTCGGTTTCGACGAGTGGTCCCGCGTCTCTCACGGCGAAGCGAAAGCGATTGTGGGCACAGTGGCACGCCGATCGCCTCACGCTGCCGTTCACTGCTAGCTGTACCACAAACGGTAAAATGTTCGTGCTGTACCAGTGCACTCATTCTCGTCTCTCGGTACGGCCTCCGAGGGCTATGCAGACCCAGTGACCCGCCCAGCGGCAGCATGATGGAGAAGCCTGCCGCAGCTTCCGGTGTCTCTGGCAGCGTTGCGGTGCGGCAGGCGACCAGACCACCAAAATATGCTCGCCTTGGGCGGCAAGAAGGCACGGGAGTAAAGCGAACTCAAGGAATAACGGGCACGCGCAGTCCGGTGCCGCTGCCGCTGCCGCGAAGCGAGCACGACAGGAATCCGCGAGGTCAGAAGTCAAAAACGCTAGCACACGGGGACAGAGTATCAGAGTCTGCAGAACCCGGCTGCTGGACTAGAGCCGAAGCAACGAACATGACACGCCCCACGCACAGAGAGAGACCCTGCGCCTGTGCCTGGACCTCAGAGCATTCTACAGAGCCAGCTGTGCGTCTTAGGAATTCATTCCGAGCAAGAAATTCGGACGCGAGACGTTTCTATTCTTCGCAACATTCTGAATGTTAGCGCGCTTCGCTCCAAACATGACCCAAACACTGAAACACGTCATTTCTGAAACCTGAAACTGTGGCGGAAGTTGCCACCGTTCTCAGCAAGCAAAGCGACCCATGGTATCGCGTGAACAGACCACCAGATGTGTCCATGTGCCAAACAAGAGCGTTGCAACTTGCTGCAAATCTACTGCGTCTGCGTGCGTAGGTGACAAGATCACAAGATGTAGTTAGTGATCGTAGCCCAGCCCAGACAGCTGTGCAGAGTCAAGGATGGATGGGTGCCACTGCGAATCAATGCCCAGTAGCTGCACGAGTACGAAACCTTTTCAATGGAAAAAGAGAACGGCGTGGAAAATTAGCTCGGAGAATGTTGATGATTGTACGCCACGACCACGAGCCCGCGATGGAACTGGCTTTATGGGAGAACGGACGGAAGATACGGGTGACAGGAGACTGATAAGAATCATTTTTTCTAACGGGCTGAAGAGAAGTGTGTTACCTGACTGAATGAAACCTGAAACCCTTTCGGAAGTTCAACAAGGCTTTAAGCATGTCTTCCGGACAGAAGGTATCTGTGCCACCTGACTCACTTCTCAATCCAAAATGATTTTGCAGGCATTTGGCATGTCTTGGAAAGAACACACTATTGCAACGGTAGTTGCATAACTACCGTAGCAGTATTAAATGGCAAACATGCTTATGCAGTTATGCTACAGTTATGAATCGACCAGACAACAGGAAAACAATCTGGAAAGCAATGGCAAGATAACACTCATTAGTAGGACAATGCAGTGACTGGTTTTGTAAATATAAGAGATCGGCGAGCACATACTCATAAATATACATTTACAGATGGAATCGAGCTACACACAAATAAGTTACCGAAGATTAGATAAATAACTCTTCGACTCGGTTAGAACACAAAGCTCTCTGAGCCTCATGACCTTTGTACAGCCCTACCCTCCTTTCAGCTGAACAAAAAAACTAAAACAAAAGATAAATAGCTTTCTTTATACTCATCATTGAGCAGCGACTTTGATCCTGCAGGTTATTTCCACGCACTGTTCTTGATCGCCTTTACACAACCTCCTTTTGTTTTGGAATGTACAGTTTCTTTCTTTGACTATATGGTTTCATCTCATCTCAAATCGAATCTATAATGTCTTCTTCCCTCTTCCCATGATCTAGATACACCCTACACTGGATCACCGTACCTCCAAGCCGGAAGCCCGGCACCACCGTGAACCCGACCTTTGGTCGCACTGGCTTCCCGAGCTCCTTGCTCGCCACGAACCCCTTCGACCGGACAATGTTCTCCATGTACACCATTGAGAACTCTGTGCCCCGGCCAACCTGGAATATGCCGACTGCTGGGTCATACGCCCAGGCTAACCTGTGCAGTGTCCATATTGAGCTTGCCATTGCAACAAACAACTCGTAGAGTGGGCCGGCCACACTCATCACCAGCAATGTCCCGCAGTCTGAATTCCCAAACAGTGAGGATTCAATGCCAGGATGGATCAGCTGTTTGTACTTGCGGTCGCAAAATTGGGCAAACTCACAGTCCGGGCTTGAATTCATCAGCTCCATCGGGTCTGCATCTGAGTGCTCGATGAATTGCTGCAATGACTCGTTCCTACGGGTTGCCAGCTCCATTCCTCCGAGCTCTGTGGTGCCAGCTGTGGCGCCGAATTGGTAGGAGTCGAATCCGTCAAACATGGAGAGGCAGACGTGGGAGAGGAGCGCGTAGCGGCAGTGGCCGGCCTTGGAGTAGGAGACACCAGGGTAGGCAGCCTCTGCAGCCGCGGCCAGGTCCCACCCAGCGCACCGGAGGACCTCGGCAAGCGCGCGGGCAAATCGGTGGGCGACGCGGAGAGCGTCGCGGAGGACAGAGTCGAAGACGCCCGCGGACAGCATCGCGCCGACGGCGTCGCCGCCCGGCGGAGGCGCGAGCGCGCGGTCGAGGCGGCCCGCGAGCCGCGCGTTGGCGTCGTCGACCGCCTCGAGGTCCAGCCGCAGCGCGGCAGCCGCGGCGTCCTTGGCGTCGAGGGCCGCCTGTAGGCGGTTCACCACAGCGTCGAAGGACCGCAGCAGCGCCTGGTTCTCGCGCACCTGGGCCTCGAGGTGCGCCGTGAGCGTCCCGTCCCCGTCCGGCGAGGGCGGGTCCGCCGGCCCGCCCCTCGCGATCCGCTTGAGCTCCGACAGCCGCCGGAGGTGCGAGACCGCGGCGGTGTCCGCGGCCGCCGCCGCATCGGGCAGGAACGGCGCGTGGGCGGCCTGCAGGTGCAGGTACGCCGCCTGGAACGACGAGGCCGTCGCGAGCGACGCAGCGACGGCGGCCTCCTGCCCGGACGCGGCCTTCCCCTCCCCATCCGCGCTAGGGTTAGGGTTCAGCAGCGGGTCGGGCTTCAGCACGACCACCCGCTGCCCGGCAAGGACCCCATCCGCCCCCGGCGCCGGCGAGCGCGCGAATCGGTCGGCGTCCTCGTCCTCCTCCTCGGCGAAGAACTCGATGGTCTTGGTCTTGAACGCGAGCGCGAACTTGTGGAGCATGGCTACGCCCGCCGCCGCGCGCTCTCTGTCTCCGCCGCCGAGCGGGGCGGGGTGTCGGCGACGCGAATTGCGGGAGTGCGGAGGTGGGGATGGAGGCCAGTGGTGCGGGGCGGTGGGACGGCGAGGAGTTGGGGGCGGTGGAGGGAGGACGCGAGCGAGGAGTGGGGGGATCTGGGAAGGAGAGCACTTGAGCAAAAGAAGCAAGGCTGTCTGTCTCCGTCGGGTCCGTGATGAAGGTTTCTGTTTTGCCATACAAGTGGTGTGTGCGTGGGACAGTGACAGTAGGACCGACCCGGATGAAATACCTAACGTTTCAGAGTGCAGTCTGAAGTTTGGAATGTTTGTAAAATTGGCAGCTCTCCTGCTACTATTTATGTACAAAAAAAAAGGAAAGATGGTTTGGTCCATGCCTACTCTATGAAAGGCTCTAATTATATAGTAAAAAAAGGAAAGAAATAATATGTGGACTTCTATAAATCACCACGTATTGAACTGTAAATCCCCTAAATTTCTGCATTCCAAATCTCAGAGAATTTGAATGACGTGTATTGTATATACCGCGCAAGAAATCACTCTTTTTTAAAATTTCAGAGTAGTTTTTTAGCTAATTTTTGAATTGTAATGCGAGTAGGAAAATACATTGTGATTGACAATTATTTCCCATTTGGCTAACAAACTTGTAAAGCTCAGTAAAATTAGAACGTAACATATATACTTTTATTCAAAAGTTCGTAAACGTTTCATAATATTTGTCTTGTCTTTGAAGGCATAAAAAATCAGCATTTTATGGCAAACCGAATGATTTTGTATTGCATTTTATAGAATGCCTATACCAAAGATTAAATATTAAACACTAGCAAAATGACCCACGCAAATTGTGCGATTAGTTCTGTTATCATCTCATTTTTCTATCTTGAGATTTTATTTCTTGTATCTCCAATTAGAAAAGAATCATTCAATTTTCATTAGCTCTTTATTTAGATATTTGCTTTTTAATCCTAGTAGAAATCAGAATAGAGAATACTATTTTGCCATTGTCTTTATTCTTCCTTATTATGAACTATTTGTTCAGTTCCTAATCCACATGAGAATCGAAATAATAGTTTTCCTTAATTTTATTCTGAAGGTGCTATTTATTTTTCAAAATATCTGTATTGGTTCGTTATTTAGATATTTTGCTTTCCAATCTAAACAAAAAATCTATCGGTGAACATGTCAATTCGGCAAGAATTGGTTAACGTTATTTGTATTCCGAATCGAATGTGGGCCGCGTTTAGTTGGTGCCCAGATTCGGCGCCGCCGGACTGCCAGACACTGTAGCGACACTGTTAGATACTGTAGCGTTTTGTTTGTATTGGTAATAATTGTCCGATCGTTGACTAATTAGGCTTAAAACGTTCGTCTCGCAAAGTACAACCAAACTGTGTAATTAGTTTTTGATTTCATCAACATTTAGTACTCCATACATATACCGCAAGTTTGATGTGACGGGGAATCTTCTTTTTGCATAGTGCCAAATTCTGGAAAATGTGGGAACTAAACATGGCCGTGGATTTAGATGGAGTGAGTACCGTTATTCATCGGCATCAAAAGAGAACACATGTCGATTCGGCGAGAATTGGTTACTACTCCATTCAATCATGCCAGCATCGAGTTCAGATAAAACCTCTAAAAACTCATACACTGGAGTATGAACTCGTGTGAAACCTGATTCCCGAGGTAAATGCCCTGTTCGCTTGGCTGATAAGCCATGCCTGAAAGTACGGTTGGCTGATTTGTTGTGAAAGAAAAATACTGTCTGTTGGCTAAAAAAGTACGGCTTATGAGGCAAGCGAACGGGGCGAAAACTCTTGAACTGCTGCCTCACTGCCATAGAGAGCTAACAGGTTCATTGACTACCCGGCCGGGCTGTTTCTCAAAAGGGCGATCTGCCTCATTGGAGTGAGCTGTATTAGCAGTCGAGAAGCATCAACCACGCGTGCTCATGGCCAGGGCAGCAATTCACCTAACTGCCTATCTGGCGCTCTGGCCCCAGGTGTCATGCTCTACCAGTTCAACGCTTGGAGCCTACCGCAGCAGCAGCTTGGGCGTTCTTTATTAGCTCGTCTCCTTGCCTGGTCTGATGCGGATGGCTTTGTTCCGTTGTGCTCGTGAGTATTCAACTGTCACGGGCGCGGATTCAGGGTGGTGGCCTGGGCTGGGTTGTTAGTCCATGAAAGTGAGTCACACAGAGTCTTATACCAGCCAGTCAGCCACGGTTATGGGGCTCCGCTCCTTTGGTGATCTTGGATCCTAGCTTCCTCCGCTACATGGGCCACTGATGAGAAGTGAAGTGGACCTTGCTGCTACGCACTTCAGTAGAGACTCAAAAAAGTTATACACACCCCCTGTCTTCTAGAGTACATGCATTGCATGATTAACAATATGTTATCCATAATCTTGATGAAATGATGAGTGTTTACAAAAATGTCGAAGCTGATCTCAACCGAATAAGAAAAATTATGTATTCTTCTTTCATCCATTTTCTTTGTTTCTTCAGAGAAATGATGAAGATTTGGAAGCGGAAGATGGCATTAGCATTGCTGCCACGTCTTCCTCAATCAGTAATGAAGAAGATTCTTCCCTCTAAATGTCTTGGTCTGCAGATTGAGAGCACACTTTCCCCTAGAAATCCCATCCAAAAATTCTCTTGATTCTTAAAGATTTGTTAGTGCAAGATGACACCAGCATAGGTGGCACATCCTTCTCAGCAGCAGTGCAATGCCGTGAGGGTTGTTTTGTCCCTCTCTGCAAAAGTGCAAATGGGCAGCGCACTCCTCTCTCTGTAATCCTAATCCCCATCCAGTTGCCCCAGATTCCCTAACCCTACCGCGTCGCTGCATAGACCGGAAACTGATAGAGCCGCCGAAGCCTCAGCCCATGGATATGCCGGACTGGCGAGTGGTTGGCATCATCGCACTCCACACATGTGAAATCAAATCATTGTTGGGTAGTGGTAGATCAGATATATGCACTGCTTGCTCCCTTTTTGTGTGTTGTCTTGTGTGTGCTTGTGACTTTTTGGTACTTGGTTGGGTTACTTTAGTAGGAGTAAAAGTTAATTTAGTAGTCTCAGTGATGGCCATAATTAAAGGCGAGGGGGACGAGCCGTTGCAGATTTGCTGTAGCTGGGAGACTCTGGATAGAAAGAAAACCTAACCCTTTGACTTGGGATGCCTTGTTTAAGGCAGGCCTGCAGAGTGCAGTGCAAAGAGTGTTTTTTATAGTGCTGAAAATGGAGTCAGGACAAGCAGAAAACTTTCATCAGCTCATCGGTGACTGAGGTGTTCAGTGTCCATATAAAGCTGGCTATATCTTTTTTTGTTATCGTCAGAATTGGGTATCTCATCACTGGGGGTCAGCTGCAGGAGATATCGCCAAACAAATTGGCTTTTTGCATAAGTAATACAGTTAAAAATGCTTCAATATTAAATTTGATTAATGACTTATGCAACTATGGATAAAATATGTTTTTTAGCAACGTGGGTTAACGGAGCTAGAGCATGAGTCTTTTGATGTTCTAGTTTCAACCACCGGTTGTTTTTATAATAAAGCTCACAAAAGGCAAAACTAAACGACCCTATCTAAGCACTAATTTTTTTAAACGACGACCATCCATGCTTGATGAAGATCTCTATAGCTAAAGTCTCAATATACGACAGGTCCACGTCAAAGGTGATTTGTTGCTCTTCTTCCGCGGGATGTTCTAAAAACGACTTCAATAAATTGCTCTGAAAATAACCTGCCAATAAGAGTATAATTTTTTTTGTCAAAATTCGCAGTATTTCTACGAAGTCAAATGGACCATAGAATTGTACTTGCTCCCATGCAAATTAAAGAAATACATATGTTGGCTTGTTTGTTGAAACCGCACTCCAGATACATCATCTACTTCTGCAGGAGCTTGTAAAGCTCTTCGGACAAATCTTACAATATGACAATCAAAGAACTGATGTTGGATGGTTTTTTTTTTTTGGTCACAAAAAACAACATGAGTAGCTGAAATCAGAGCTGACCGAAACTCTAGGAATACAAATCTGGCCCACGCATTAAAATTTGTAGGTATTAATACAAATTCCTATGTCTTTTTTGTCACAAAGACGTGATCCGCCTAAAGGAGGACTGCACTGCATTGCACGGATGCACGCACTGGATCATACAAATAGACTGGGAGTTTTCTTTTGTTGGGTCCATGAAGCTTGTGGGCTTAGAATCAAAGGCATATGGGACATTTTTATTTCACAATTCCTATAATCTCAGTCGTCCTGAGATGTATGGACACGTGGCATGAATCCACGGTGGATGTCCATGGGTGCACGGTGGGGACAGTCCCCACCCCATTTTTTTTTTCCGTCGCAGCATTCACGATTTTCTTGATTAGAATTGAATCCCCACAGCCCACATGCTTTACGTCGACTAAGGCCATATTTGGCTGCAAGGGATTAATTCTCCAAGTGAAACCAATCCAGAGAAGGATTGAGCCAGGGTATGTGTGCTGCGAGACCAACAATCTTGAGTAGAGAGGCTCATGCAAGATCTCGTGCCGATGCCATCGTGAGGACCTAGCGCCGCGGCCCTCGCCTCCACGGGGATTCGATCCACGACTCCAGAGTAGTGGTTTGATTCTTAGCGGGGTGCGGCCGTATAACCAGGTCTTTCTAGGCGGGGTGAGGCCGTATAACCGAACAGACCTCGCAGGCTAACTGAACGGGATTGAATCCAGGCCACACGTTGGTCCACAACCGAACATGCCCTATGTTTTTAGCCAACTGAAGAACAAGACAACAGGAGGTGTGAGAAATGCTAAGATCAGAATTATCACGTCGAACAAAAGGGATGAACTAATCAGAGATAAACAATCGACCCTTCCTAACAGGCTAACACACACTAAAAGCGAAAGGAAAACTGTACCGTGTGCAATCAGGCGGAGCCCAGCACTACTGGCACATGAACAAGAAACAATTCTCATATCGACATGGGAAAATGACAATGACGCGGCCTACACCTCTAATCCTAAAACAAGCCTACATAAACGGTGCCGCCTCGGTGCACAAGTAACGGTGCCACTCTACGGCGCCAACACGAAGGATCCTGCCAGGAGCAGCGCCGCCGCGACCAGCCGGCGCGCCAGGGACAACGAGCGCGGCGCCGCAGCAGACACCCCCATCTTGTGGTGCGGAGTCTGCTCCCTGAAACAACAAATCGGAGTGGAGCAGTACAGAGCATTAGCAAGCAATGCAGGATGCGAGAGAGTTGAGCTGACGAAACTGTGCGTACTTCTGGTACTTGTGGAGCTGGCCGCAGTAGAGGCTGTTGTCGGGGATGGCCATCTCGGTCTTGTTGCCGGTGTCCTCAGGGTTGACGACCCTGACGTAGACCTCCTGCCCCAGGTACCACGAGTCCAGGTTCTCGGACCGCACGTTCCAGACGCCGACGTTGTCCAGGGACACCAGCACCGCCGCCCACGCGCCCGGGTACACCTGTATCGTGCTGCGCGCCACGCCGTCTCCCTTGTTGTACGTGCCCCTGCTGTCCTCCGTCCACTCGCCGTAGTCCATCCTGCGCCGACGACGACAAGTACGGACACGGCTTTAGTGTTATGATATCTATCCAAGATGATCGAGCCGAGCCGAGCAACATGTTCGTTGATCGATGGATTGGTTTGGTTACCCGACGACGAAGAAGGCGTATCCGTCCATGTGGTAGCTCTGCATCCTGGTGTCATTGTTCTGGAAGATGAGCTCCATGAACCCACGGTAGGTGCCGTTGATGACGGACCGCGCGATCCTCGGGGCGCCCTTGAGTGGCCGCTCGGGGAAGTCGAGCGTGTACACGCCCTTCACCCCGTAGGCGTCCGCCAGCCGCAGCGGCGTCTCCGGCGGCGCGTAGGAGAGCCCGTTCAGCGTCGCGCGCCGCCTCCCGTCGATGGACACGGGCGCCGTGCTCCGCAGCAGGTACGCCTGCGTCACGTTGATGGACGAGTAGCGGAACGAGCCCTGCGGGTTGGGCCGCGCCGCGCCGGCGCTCAGGTTCCACCGCACGGACCTCGCCTGGTTCATGGAGAAGGTCCGGTCGTTCTGGTCCTGCGGCGGGTCGGGGAGGGGGCCCGACGCGGCGCCCCTGGAGTTGGAGTAGCGGAGCACGGCGACGCCAGTGACGCGGCGCCAGAGGGACTCGTTCACCTGCCGGGCGCTGGCCACGACGTAGTAGTCGGAGCTGGCGTTCTGGTCCATGGTGACGAGGAAGGAGTAGGACTGGCCGACGTGGACGTCCAGGTTCGTGTAGTTCTGCTGCGAGGTGTAGGAGCCCTCCGTCTCGACCAGCACCATGTTGTGCCCCTGGATCCGGAAGTTGAGGCTCGTCGACGTGCCCACGTTGTGCACCCGGATGCGGTACGTGCTGCCTGCACCATCAAACGGCGCAGAATGAAATTACAGCACTAATCACACCAGTTGGGATTTCACTGTAATTATTCTATGGGCTAGATTGTACGTAGTACCGATAATGGTGATGTTTCAAATGTGAATGACTGAATGTATACAAAAAAATGGTGTCAATCACTAAAGTCTACCCACACGTTCAGGAACGTAGAAGAAATTCCCAAATGTCAGTACTCAGTAGTGTACACTTCGGCTCCATATTGATATTCTTCAGTCTGTTGTGTGGGGTTTTAGTTTTGCATTGCTCCTTCATCAGTTGCAAGCTCTTTGCATTCAAAACGAATCAACTTTTGTGCAGTAAATTGACCGATAGGATAGTTGGAATGAGATGAATTTTTAGTAGTAGTACATTTTGGTGGCAGCGCTGACAACACTCTGCAATCTAACCACTCTCTGCCAACCAAATGTTGATGGTTAGGACAGAAGACTTGCAGTGCTGTGCTTGTGCAGTACTGATACGATTGGAACGTACAGTGACTTTTCAGCTGGATGGACCATTAGGTAGCGACTAACAAAATCAGAGCGCAAGTAGAAGCCGATCGACTACATTCAGCAAAAAAGCTCTGAAGTTATGATATATCTTAACACTCTAGTACGGAGTACAAAGTAAAGATGAATTGCCAGCCCTTGTTTAACCGAGAAAGTTGGTAACAGCGTGCCAAGATTCTTATCCGAAGAGAAAAAGCGATGCTAGCTACCTGCTCCTCCACTTGCAAGCCCGTTAGCCTTTACGGATTAATGCAGAACTAAGTACTGGAGTACAATGCTAACACGAGGGGCCAGATCGATGGATTACCCGGATGCACATTGAAGGTCTCGTACTCGATGCCGGCCGGCACAAGGCTGTCATTGTACCGGTACGGACCCTTGCCGTTTATCAGCACGCCATCCGGCATCCCGAGGTCCTTCCCCTTGTCCAGCATCTTCCTCAGATCCTACAACACCGCTCACGCACCTCCAAACGTCTCAGGCACAGGCATACAAAACGGTGGCATGCATCGGGCTACCCATGACTACTAGTTGAGTTGAGTGTCACTGTAAAATACAGTAAGAAGTAGTAAGAACAATTACCGTGTGGTTCTTGTTGTACCAGTCGCCGATGAAGATGGTGATGTCGCCGTCAGGGCGGTCGAAGGGCACGGCGATGACGTCGCGGTTGTTGACGACGATGCCGCCGAAGCCGCCGGCGGCGCGCTGCAGGCCGGTGGAGGGGAAGTAGAAGAAGCTGCCGATCTGGTCCTTGACCTGGAACTCGTACGTCCAGTTCCAGCCGGACGGGATGGGGCAGTTGGTGCCCAGCACCCCGTCCTGCCAGCAGTTCTTCCGGTGCTGGATCCCGTTCCTGCGTTGTTCCGACACACGACGTTCACTCGCTGCAGCGCTAGCTGGGCCTGGGCGTGTAGGTAAGCGGGCGGGCTTGCGTGCTCCGCGGCGGCTAGCTAGCAACGTAGGAATACGTACCAGGTGATGAGGAGGGGCTCGTCGAGGTCGTTGAGCACGTTGACGACGACGTTCCAGTTGGTGCTGACGTTCACGACGGGCCCCGGGAACTTGCCGTTGATGCCTATCACCTACCAGCAGAGCAGGCAGTTTCCACCGGCTTGTCAGCACTCAGCACGCGCTGTCTACGCGAGAGCGAGGAAGGAATAGTCTTGGAATGGCACTGGCCGAAAAATGCTTGCCTGCTGCTTGACGCCGAGCGGCGCCGCAGTGACGTAGGAGACGTCCCAGTCGAAGAAGGCGTAGGGGTCGGTGGCCAGCGCCGGCCGCAGCCCCAGCAGGGCTGCCACTGCCACCAGCGCGAGAAGGCGCTGCATCGCGAAGCTCCGGGGCTGGCGGCAGCTCTCGGCTCTCGCCTTGGGAAACGAGAGCGCGAGTGGACTGGGAGTGAAGATGGCGGGGAAAGCAAGCGCGAGGCGAGACGCGAATTGGAGCCTGTGAGTGAGATGGACCGCGGGGAGGACGGAGGAGCACTGCTGCACTGGAGCAGAGAAAGGTGGTGGCTTGGCCTGGTGGGGGCAAGCAAATCGATGGGTCACAGTGTGGCAGGCAGGATTGGGATCGGGACCGGCCTGGCGTGGCGTCGCGTCGGACGGTTCCTCTCGCGCGGGCGCGGCGGGGCGCGTGACCCGCGGTTTTCGTATGGACTATGGATGGAGTGGTGCCGCAGAAATGTGCCTGTTTCTGTTTGTGCGCAGCGATGGGAAGTGGAAAGCGTTTGCTTTGTAGCGAGTCGGCAGGGGGCGTCGTTGCCTGGTTGGTTGTGAGATTTGTTGGCAGTTTGGGGTCAGGGGCCTCAGGCCTTGACGCTGGATGATGGGTCGTTCGTTTTGAGACGGATAAGATCGGCAGCGTACTGCTTACTACTTTTGCCAAGTAGTTGGGACTTGAGAGGTAGTAACATTACTAACATGGAGTCTGACACCGGCAACATGGGGGCAAATGAATACGTGCACACCAGAGGACGGAGCGAGAGGAAACTCGCCCATCTTGCCCGGGCACGGACTACGGTCGAGCGAGGCAACGAACCCATGTTGCCCGGCTGCACTCGCACATGCGCCGACCTCGCGACGCGCCCGCCGTTGTCCGAGGCGCCAGCAAACGCTAGCCGAGCGCCTGCGCGCCGGTCGGTTTCGGGCTCGGTCCGCCGACCCAATTCATGAATTCAACCATGGCGGGGCGCGCGCATGGCGTGGGGGTGATGGCCGATGGGGGCCGCGGCTATTGGCTCCGGTCGGTGCATGCGCGGCTCGATCGTGACAGCTAGCAGGTGCACGTGCATGGGCCCATGGCCGACGCTCCCACGACGCCCCACGCCCAGAATTATTACCCCGGGCGGGGCGCGCGCGGCGCCGGGACGGACGCGGACGGGTAGTGGATTCCGTTTTTACTGGGGAAAATTGTCCAGGACATATAAATGCGGGCGCGCGCGCGGCGCCGGGACGGACGCGGACGGGTAGTGGATTCCGTTTTTACCGGGGAAAATTGTCCAGGACATATAAATGATGGTCATTTGCTGACGGATATTTTGTTTTGAGCAGTTTATCAAAAGACACTTTGGTTCGTTAAAATTAGGCCGGTCTGATTTCAGCCGGTTGAGAAGATAGAAAATTTTATTTTAGACATCCGGTGCCTCGGAGCCTCAGTTGGGTCCGCGCCCCCAACCTGGTTTAGTTGGACCACGTAAGAACCATCCGTTTTTCTCTGGCCAGGCCTGAGCCAGCCTCATGCTGGCCTGTCACTACCCCTGTCGGTACTCTGTAGCTCCTCCCCGTCGTTCTCCTCCCCTCTTCTGCTCCTCTCCGCCGGTGGTGTTCCCCTGCTTGTCCTCCCCGTCGGTGGTGGTCCCCTGCTCCAACGAGCTCCATGGACCGCGCCTAGAGTGAAGGGGTACGCCAGAGGGAGAGAAGAGCGCGGCGGCGCCATGGTCGCCGACGGCGAACCCTCGCCAGCGCAACCCGATCTCGGGCTACGGAGCATGAGAGACGATGATATCAAGTGCGTTGGACTCAGGAGCTCACTACGAAGCCGATGGAGGGTATCTCGTCGACGGGAGTGGCACCGAGAGGGGAGGCGTCAAGGAGAGGCGGATGGATGGCAGTGATGTGCTTCGGCGAGCTCATAGCACCCCACAAAGGCCATGGATTGGCGTCGAAGAGGGTTGCAGCGGGTGTAGTGTTCTTCTGCGAGGCCGAGAGCAGCAACAGAGAGGCGAGCGTGGGCGTACAATGGGAGAGCGAGAGCTCGGATGTGCGCTCGCCAATGGCGGCGGCGATGGCGGCGACGAGAGGCGCTGCGGGACAGGAGAGGGAGCGGGAAGCAGTGGGGCGGTGGCGGCGTGCTTGCACGGGGCCAGGGCTTCCCTTGAATAGGTTAGAGAGGGGAAGGAATGAGTGGTGGGGGAGCTCGGTCATATGCTGTCCATGACGGCTACGATGCAGAACCGCGCGGAGAGCGTGTCGCGGTGGACTGGGGAGGAGCGGATGAGGTGGAGCAGGGAAGGGGAGGGGCGCGGTCCTCGCGACAGGCTCGATCGCACGGAGCAGCCTGGTCACGCGGGAGCCGGTGATGGCGGAGGTTAGGGATGACCGGAGGTGGGAGATGATCCTGACGGGTGGGGACCACACGTCAGAGAGAGGGAGGTGCGGTGCAAGCCGACTGCGGCTGGGTCTGGACCACCGGGCGAGCGCGGGAGAGGAGTGGGCCGGCCGGATTCGGCCTAGGGAGCGAGAGAGGTTTTCTTCTCTTATGGGGTCCAACTAGACCAGGTTGGGGGTGGACCCAAGTGTGGTTCAGGGGCACTGGATGTCCAAAACTAAATTTTCTCTCTCCTCAACCGACTGAAACCGGGCCGCGGTGTCCTGTGGCCTAATTTCAACGAACCATAGTGTCTTTTGGCAAACTGCTCAAAACGAGGTGTCCACCAGCAAAAAACCATCACTTTAGATGTCCGCCAGACAATTTTCCCTTTTTACTACCGCATCAGCTACCTGCACGTACAATCCGTAGTACAGGAACTGAGGTGTCACTAGTGGTCTCCATCCATTCCACAGGAAGATGGATATCTGAATGGGATGACGAATGCCAGAACGCATAGCTTCGGCCTCCGATGAGTGGCGGACCTAGGGCAATGGAGAAGCTATATGCGTGTGCGATTCTTTTGCCCAATGGTAGTAAAGTCCAGACGACCACGCCTGCACCCCGCTCCCTAGCGCGACACATGCAGCTCCCTCCGCCCTGCGCCCATCCTGCTTCGAAGGCGGTGTCCGTCCAAACAGAGCTCCCCGCGCTTGCGCCTGACGCATATAGCTCTCTCGCCCCATGCCCATCCCACTCAGGTCGAGCTTGAACTGACACAGTGATATGGAGGTGAGGGAGAGGAGAGGAGAGGATAGGGTGAGGCGCACCATGCCGTGCAAGGAAGGCACGAGGTAGGAGCCGAAGCCCTGCGGCAGGCCGCTCTCCGCTAGCTACCGACGTCGTGTAACACTCAATCTATTTTTGAAACATCTAGATGAAACATATGCAACATACGTCTGAAGACAGAGGAAACACTTGAAACATGCGTGCATAACTATTGCAACATGTGCAACACCAGATCAACTTTTGAAACATCCTGATAAAACATTTGAAACACATGAAACAATTGAAACATAGGCTTGCAACATGCGTATATTGCCATTACAACATATGCAACATCCCAAATCGGCCTTTATAATATTAAGATGAAACACTCGAAACATAAGTCTAAAATGCATGAAACACTTGAATCACGGCATCGTTAGCGCCCATGTCCTACCTAGTGAGGGATTGCGATAGCAAGCAGGCTCTGAAGAACGAGGACGGTGACCACAACCACAACCGCAAGCACTGTCGCATGTCCTCACACCACCGCCACCGGGACACAAAGCCTAAGGCGACGCCCACTACTAGGGACCAGGAGGGGGACATGGGACTGAGTAGCAGTGGCTCAATGACGAGATGGAGCATCACCGCATCCACATGGGACTGAGCAGCAGGGTACCACTAGGCCTAGGCCTAAGGTGGGCGATGATGTCGGGGCGGAGGAAGAAATGGACCTCAAAGGATGAGGGATCTGATGAGGATGTGGCCAAGCATTTTCGTTTGCCGAACCTTAGTAAACAGGCGCGTATTCATTTCAGAATCCAATAGTCGTTTGGTCTTTTTTATCAAACCATACATGTGTTGATGTTAAGGATACAGTACAAAGACCCATACAAATACATATATGGTGAGGTAGGATACAGAGGATAGTTGTTCCACCTTAATTACATAGAGGCCCTTGACAAACAAAGAAATTACAAATAGGTCCCTAGGACCTCCATACACTGAAGCTTCCTGAATCCTCTGCCTCTAGCCACTGCCATAGGCCACCAGAAGCCATAGCCACCAATCCCAGGTTGGAAAGAGCTCCATCACCACATGGCTTTGAGAAGAACCACAATAGACACTTGCCATATTGAATGAGATGAAGCCAACGCTGAAAATCCATCGGTTGGGGACACACCCCAAGCTTTGAGAACCTTGGAACCAAACTCACCGACGACGACTAAAGCCACAGCGGGAAGACCGATCTGCTCCACTCTCCAAGCTTCCACAAGATCCAAAGTTGTCTCTGCATCTATAGAGCAAAAGGCCGGTGGACATACCTCCCACATGGGACGACAAGTCATCAGTGGACTCCTATACAGAGGCTCCACACAGGAAGCCCCTTCTCCACAAGCTCATTGACGATGCCAGAGTGAAGCACCATCAAGACACAAAAAAGCACGAGAGGACCTTCTTCCTTGCCGCCGCTTAAAAGGTCGAGATGGCGGACTAGAGGAGGGGTGAATAGTCCTTTCTAAATTTAATCGTGCCAGCTAACCGAAATAAATATGGAATTAAAACAATCGGTCTAGCCAAGACTATACCCCTCTATCTATGTTCTCAAGCACCTTATAAAGATCCTAATTAGACAACAAAGGTGCCAAGCTAGCTAGATCTCACCTATCCAATTCTATGAGCAATGTCACACAAACCTATGTCACTAGTATTTTGCACACCAGGGAGCTCCTATACAATTCTAGTAAGCAAAAGCACAAAGATCCTAAGCTCACTAGCAATGCTCAATAACAAGGCAACCAATGCCAAATTAGAGAGCACAAATACTTAGCTATATAAACTAAGCAATGTGACTAACAAGGTTACACAAACCAAATTAGCCAAGCAAGTGAGCTACTTCTATGCTACACAAGCAATAAGGTAACTAGTGAGCTACACAAGTTAACTAATTATAAGAGCAACTACACAAGCACAATGTATATGAAAGTAATTACAAGCTTGTGTAAGGGGATTGCAAACCAACGGAAGAACAATATTGACACGGTGATTTTTCTCCTGAGGTTCACGTGCTTGTCAACACGCTACGTCTCCGTTGAGACAAGCTCCAAGGTTGCCGCTGGTCCTCTTGCTAGTGGTGACCCGCAAGTCACACTCTCCCACATGGAGTGCTTACCATAAGGTCTAGCACTTTATCCGACCGGACCACTTATTGCCCTTCGCGTCTCGCTCTACTAGAGTTGCTCTTCGCAGCTCCCACGGAGCGAGCACAATGCCCCTCACAAAGCTCTTCTCCGGAGCACCACACAAGCTTCTTGCGGGCTTCGACAGAGACCACCACCAAGCCATCTAGGAGGTGGCAACCTCCAAGAGTAACAAGCACCACCGGCTTGCAAGACGACCACCTAGTGCCACTCGATAAAATCTCACGATACAATTGCACTAAAATTGCTCACTCACTCAATTGGATGAACACTATCAAGCTAGAGTAAGTTAGAGGGCTCCCAAGCACCACCACATAAAGCCACCAAGGCTCTAGTGTGCTTAGCTCTCAGCCAAAGGTAGACCAACACTTCTATTTATAGCCCCACGGGCTAAAATAGCCGTTACCCCTTCACTGGGCATTTTTCGGGATGACCGGACGCACCGGTCAGATCGACTGGACGCACCCTGCTAGCGTCTGGTCGCGCTACGCCATCCACCTTTCGCTCTGCGTTCAACCGGAGCTGCTCGATCTCAACGGTAACTTTGCACGCCAACGGTCACACGACGACTAGACGCAGCACAGCGAGGATGACCGGACTCTGCAACACCTGAGTTCAGTCATTTCCAAAGAGCTCCCCGAGCCTCTGTTTAGTGTCCAGACGTGTTCGGTCATAGGTGACTGGACGCATCTTAGGGTCCCGTCCTCACTGGCTTCTCACGCCTGCCTACATCAGCGTACATCAGCCTGACCAAATGTAGGCCCTGCACGTCCAGTCACTCTTTGTGCCAGCGTCCGGTCACAAGACCGAGACCGCACACACAACTGCTGCCACTGACCGAACGTGCCGGTCAGCGTCTGGTCACTCACAGTGACCTCCTTTCACCTCCTTTTCTTAACTGAGTTGATCCTCATCAACTCCAACTTCTTCTCCTTTGTAAATGTGCCAACACCACCAAGTGTACACCACCATGTGTATGTGTGTTAACTTTTTACAAACATTTTTCAAAGGATTAGCCACTCAACTTGCCATGCCACTCGATCATAGCGACGATGCAAAGTTAGATCACTCGAGTGGCACTAGATGACCGATATACAAATAAGTTTGCCCCTCTTAATAGTATGACCATCTATCCTAAACCTAATCATCAACTTCTCTACACACCTATGACTGGTGAAATGAAATGCACTAGTTATACCTTTGCCTTGCACATTCCATTCTATCTCCTCCAATATCGATGCAACACATGCACCAACCAATCACCAAATAATATGTTCCACTTCATATCATCACATGACCATATTGGTTCATCGATCTTGATGTCACTTGCTT
Source organism: Miscanthus floridulus (assembly GCF_019320115.1). NCBI lineage: Eukaryota > Viridiplantae > Streptophyta > Magnoliopsida > Poales > Poaceae > Miscanthus > Miscanthus floridulus. Next base: position 4,532 of record NW_027096429.1, on the reverse strand, counting down.
TTCACCATTGCCTTCGTCCATCGATGCCAAGTCTTGCTCAAGCTTCACCACCACATGATCCATCGCTCCAAAGCCCCCAACTTGTCCTTCACGCTTGCAACCGGTCCATCAAGCCAAGCCATGTCTTGATCTTCTCCACCTTGATCACATGACTCAATGTCATGTCTCATATGCAATGAGCTCCTTCATCATCACATGTGTGAGCTTTGCAATATCTCCGAGCTATTTCCACCTCCATGGCATATGTTGCTCACACACATGTACCTATAGACTAATCACCTATGTATCTCGCATAAACACAATTAGTCCACCTAGGGTTATCACTCAATTACTAAAACCAAGCAATGACCTCTCAATCTCCCCCTTTTTGGTAATTGATGACAACTCTACAAAGATATGAAAATTAAGCTCTTTTGGATTTATGTTGCTTGCCCAAGCAATTTTACTATGTGTAAATGATTTTGGACAAATACCACAAACCCGAATTGGTAGTATTAGCTCCCCCTACATATGTGCTAGAGTGTTTGGTTTGAAGCTCGCACATATGTATAGATTGGAATTATGGGAGAGTAATTACTACCAAATAATGCTAAGGTGTATAGAATAAACCTTTAAAGTGTGATACCAATCGAAGTTGCACTTTTAACACCATCCTTAGCACCATGAGTAGCTAGACAACAAAAATACTAGAAACCCCATGAGATCAACATTATAAGCAACGTTCTAGTACCACGTGTAAAAATACAAGTCTAGCTACCATCCTATACATGCTAGTTATCAAATCATCATTCAAGTTCTACAACTAGCATACACTACACAAGCATGCATATGAAATTTTTAAAAAATTTATGCAATGCAAGCAAGCACATGACTATGCACATATCAAATGCAACCAATCAAAGTTCATGAGCTTGCTCCCCCTACTTGTGTGCTTCTCTTGTCCAAGAATTTTGATCCATCTCTTTTCTTCAATGTTGCTCCCTCTTTGTCCATGTCCATGTCCAACCTCTACTTCTTTGTCTCAATCTCCCCTAAAGCTTTCATATCTTTGGACAATCTCTCCCCCCTTTGTCATCAATTTTCATAAAAGGTGTGCTTCTCATTGATGCAAAGGCTTGCATTGGGGTAGATGGTTGAGGCTTGAATCTCATTGATGGACACTACCAGATATTAGAATGACATCACTTGTATAGCTCTTAAGATACCACACATAGGATCTTTGACCTTGATACAAATCGGTGGGACACCTCCCCCTAAGTCATTACATGGATCATCCATTTGCTAAACTTGAGCTCTTGTAGATGAGGGATGCATTCTTCATTTGATGATCACTTAAAGTTGAGAATCACTTGTGGAACCATCGTCTTGCATGATTGATACCACGTGTAGATGTGATACCACTTGAAAGATTTTTCTAGTATGGAACCACTTGTTGGATTTATCAATAAAAACTATTTCTTGAACCTTTGCTATCTTCTTGAGTACCACTTATAGGATATCACTTGTGAGTTGATCTAGACATCACTTATGAATTCTTAATGAAATACTTGAGTCTAGATACCACTTGAAACAAACAAACTAGATATCCATTTGCATTATTCTCTTGTGCTTGTACTCTTATCACTATCATGAACTTCTATGGTTGGCTTGAACTAAATTGATTTGCCTAAGCTTCCAAGTCCGGTTTGAACCCTATCTAAGCTTCTTCACACTCATTTGGAGGTTATCTTATCGAGGTTGTACTTGTCACTTGTTGGCAATCTAGATTAAATCAAGTACTTGGGTTCACTAGCTTATGAACAAATTCATATACCAACCACTAGATCAACTAATCATTCAAGCAATAGTGGTAGGCTATGAATTTAAACATTTCATTTGTTACGCATGATCCTATGAAGCATGTACTATATGCACTAATCGCATACTAGTAAGGGATGAAATGATCATGCATATTACAATGATACCTTTGCTATGTTGAAGTAGAGGATAGTCACATAGATTCCAATTCATTACTCCAATCGCAATGTGAAGTCCAATTTATAGCTTGGTGAAGATCATTCATCATAGATAGAGTCCATTCTTCACCCATATGAAATGAGAACCACTAATGATCAAGTGCACTATCTTGTTGTAGTTGGATTACTTCTTCATTTCATCTTTGCTTGCATGAGAGCATCAATGTGAGAATATCACTTGAAATAACATGACTAGCTCTCTTTTGGGTGTTGCTTGCTTTTCTTGATCAACCTTTTTGATTGCTTCAACTAAGCATCTCAAATGTCCCTCAGATCACCACTTCTATGTTAGCCTTCTAAGTACCATACTTAGTTTACCTACACATAGGTGGCAAGCCCCTACACTAGAGAGAAGTGGCATCTCTCCAAGTGAAAGTGCAATCAAGCCTTAATTATGGGTTTTGGTGATAATGACCTCATAATTAGAGAACTAATGAGATTTATCGAGATGACAAGCAGAGAATTTATATTCGAGGATGCTACACGAAACCGGGGAGCCCCCAACAACAAATATAGATGGCTTCAAACTCAAAATAGGTTTAAATTCTTTTATATATAGAAATTGAGTATAGGAAAAGCAATACTATAAAGGGGAGCACAATGCTTAAGCTAATCTATGCTACCAAGTGCTCAAACTACCACATTGAAAGCTCTAGTTTGGTTTTTGTAAATTGATGAAACCCTAAGTGCTAACCTAGTTTATCAAAGTGATCATGAGATAGGTAGCACATTCCAAGTGGTGAAGCAAATGAAGATCATGGCATGACAATGGTGATGCCATGGTGATGATCAAGTGCTTGGACTTGAAAAGAAGAAAGAGAAAAACAAAAGGCTCAAGGCAAAGGTATAAATTGTAGGAGCTATTTTGTTTTGGTGATCAAGACACTTAGAGAGTGTGATCACATTTAGGTTTGATAGCCATACTATTAAGAGAAATGAAACTCATATCGGAATGCAATTATCAAAGTGCCACTAGATGCTCTAACTCATTGCACATGCATTTAGGATCTAGTGGAGTGCTAACACCCTTGAAAATGTTTGTGAAAATATGCTAACACATGTGCACAAGGTGATACACTTGGTGGTTGGCACATTTGAAGCAAGGGTGAAGAAGATAGAGGTGAAGAGGAGTTGGTCTTGCTGGTCACAAAGTGACTGGACGCTGGTCTCAAAGGAACTAGCGCGTCCGGTCAGTAGTAACAGCGAAGACGTTGGCATCGGTCAAACGACCGGACGCTGAGGACTAGTGTCTAGTCCTATTGTCGGGCAGCGCAGAAGAAAGTCACTGTGAGACCGGACACTGGCAGGGTCCGGTCAAGCATGATCGGACGTGTCCGGTCAAAGAAATTCATTTCTGGAACCTTACTGGAAATGACCGGACGCTGGAGGCTGAGCGTTCGGTCAATTTGTGCGCTGTGTCCGGTCAGCAGACGACCGTTGAAATCTGATGAATAGTATTTAAAGCAGGGGACACATGGCGTGTATTACGTGACCGAACGCTGAGGGCCTACGTCCAGTTGATCGGACCGGAGCGTCCGGTCACCCCGCACTGTGCCTAGTGAAGGGGTACAACGGCTCTATTTCGTGGGGGCTTCTATTTAAGCCCCATGGCCGGTTCAAGCTCACTCTCTTGGCCATTTGCATTGACATAGCAACCTTGTGAGCTTAGCCAAAGCCCTCCCACTCATCTCCATCATTTATTTATCATCTTTGTGAGATTGGGAGAGAATCTAAGTGCATTGCTTGAGTGTTTGCATCTAGAGGCACTTGGTGTTCGTGTTTCGCTGTGGGATTCATTTGTTACTCTTGGTGGTTGCCGCCACCTAGATGGCTTGGAGCAGCGAGAATCGTTGAGCGGAGGGTGGTGATTGTCTCCGGCTCTGATCATGGTGATTGTGAGGGGTTCTTGACCTTTCCCCGGTGGAGCGCCAAAAGGTACTCTAGTGGATTGCTCATGGCTTGTGTGATCCTCATCTTGTGTTGGTTGTGCGGCACCCTATTGAGGGTTTGGCGTGTGATGCCAATTAGCGCGTGAACCTCCAAGTGAGTGAATCACCACAACGAGGAGTAGCTTGCCAGCAAGCAAGTGAACCTCGGTAAAAAATCATTGTGTTCATCCTTTGATTCCAAGGTGATTGGTCTTCATTGTTATTCATCCTTGTGACTGATTGGTTCCTTCATCTACATGGCGGTATAACTTTCTTGATCACTCTCTTTACATTACCGCAAACTAGTTGTCAAGCTCTTTAGTGTAGCTAGTTATGAGAGCTTGCTTGCTTGCTTGGTTGGTGTGGCTCTTTAGTTAGCCTTTGAGAGCACACTAACATAGGGTAGTGTCATAGCTATTGTGTGAATAGATACTATCTAAACTAGAATTGTGGTAGGTGGTTTGCATTTTGAGTAGGCTAGCGCAACTCTTGCTTCGCCTCATAATTGTCTAACCATTTTGTTAAGTGTTGTTGTAGAAATTTTTATTAGGCTATTCACCCCCCTCTAGCCATTAGGACCTTTCAAGTG
>NW_027096428.1:22888-60000 GCF_019320115.1 Miscanthus floridulus | reverse complement strand
GGTAGATACGGCTCTCCTCTTTTCATTCTAGGTTGCTTATTGTGTGATTGGCGCATGGAAGGTATTCGATGAAATGGTACGGGGATGGTTATGTTTTTCTTGTTGATGCTGTACATGTCCGTATCATCTGTCCCTTCGTATTTGCATTTGAGGTGTATCTGTATGATGTAATGCTGCTACAGACAGAGCCGATCATGATGTACTGCAGAAATTTCTGAAATGCGATGGGCAACTTATTGGTACAATGCTGATCAGGTGAAATATGTGAATACTTTTTTTCTTCTGTGAGCTACATGGGTAGGACTGATACAAAGAGGACAACTTGAGTTGTCGTTAGGAATTCAGGAGTCTAGAGAGATTTTGGCCTGCCCTTCAGTCATAGGTACTACTAATGTGCTGACCCATCTGTATCCACAATGCTGACCAACATATAAGGGTGTGTTTAGTTGGGGAGGTAAAAATTTTTGGGTGTCACATCGGATGTGTCGGAAGGATGTCGGAAGGGGTTTTTGGATACTAATAAAAAAACAAATTACAGAACCCATCAGGAAACTGCGAGACGAATCTAATGATACTAATTAATCGACCATTAGCACATGTGGGTTACTGTAGCATTTAAGGCTTTTCATGGACTAATTAGGCTTAAAAGATTCGTCTCGCGATTTTGCCGAGAACTGTGCAATTAGTTTTTTTTTCGTCTACATTTAGTACTCCATGTATGTGTCCAAACATGCTATTTTACTGTAGGAGGCAAAAAATTTTGGAAACTAAACAGGGCCTAAGATTCAGTACAAGCTTGGCCATCATTGCTTCATAGCACATGATTAGTGAATACATGTCCTCAAGAAGCATATATGGTCTAGGACCTAGCGCCGCAGACTTGCTGTATGCACAGTTTTGTATGTATTCTTGGCATCCCTCATTGATCATTATCTTCTTTTCACTTTGCACAGGTCTCTGAGTGGATGAATCTCAAGGGTCACGTCAAATTTCTGCCAAAGGATCATGCTATTCACCTGGATTTAATTGGTCAAATCCATGGAGTTGGAGCAGCAGAGACCTACTTCAATAACCTGTCTAACAAAGATAAGACAGAGAAACCCTATGGTGCACTTCTCAACTGCTACACACGAGAACTCTTGGTCGACAAAGCGTTGGCCCATTTTCAGAATATGAAAGAGCTGGGTTTTGTGTTCTCCACGCTCCCCTACAATAACCTCATGGGCCTCTATACCAACATAGGGCAGCATGAGAGGGTCCCGTCGGTGATGGCAGAAATGAAGAGCGATGGGATTGTTCCTGATAATTTTAGCTACAGAATATGCATAAATTCTTATGGCACAAGGGCTGACTTTTTTGGGTTGGAGAACACCCTGGAGGAGATGGAATGTGAGCCTCAAATTGTTGTTGACTGGAATACCTATGCTGTTGTGGCAAGCAACTACATTAAGGGTGACCAAAGGGAGAAGGCATACTCTGCCTTAAGGAAAGCAGAGGCAAAAATGGACAAAAAGGATGTGGATGCCTATAGCCACTTGATTTCCTTGTATGGCCACCTTGGGGACAAATCAGAAGTCAAGAGGCTATGGGCGCTACAAATGTTGAACTGTAAGAGGTATATTAACAAGGACTACACCAATATGCTTGCAGTGCTTGTGAAGCTTGATGAGATCACAGAAGCTGAAGACTTGCTGAAAGAGTGGGAGTCTAGCAAAAATGCATTCGACTTCCAAGTTCCAAATGTCCTGCTCACAGGGTACCGCCAAAAGGGCTTGCTGGACAAGGCTGAGACGCTGCTCGACGGCTTCTTGAAAAAGGGTAAGACACCTCCTTCAACCAGCTGGGGGATTGTGGCAATTGGCTATGCGGAGAAAGGTGATGTCGCCAAAGCTTATGAGCTGATAAAAAATGCCCTCTGTGTGTACGTTCCCAATACCGGCTGGATCCCTAGGCCTTCAATGATTGAGATGATACTTAAGTATCTTGGAGATGAAGGGGAGGTCAAGGATGTCGATGCTTTCATTAGTCTGCTGAAAGTTGCTGTGCCAATGAACTCTGATATGACCGAGGCTTCGTCGAGGGCTCGTGCGAGAGAAGAACGGAAAGCTGAAGAGGCAACGGAAGCTCCTCACGAGGATAATATTGCCTGAGCTGATTGTCAATGGAACGGTGTTTCAGGACTGCTGTCTGATCCTATATACTAGTAGTAGATTAAATTAGTAGTTATCTACAACCCTTCCTTTGATACTTCGTTGTTTTTATTAATTATCAGTTTTATGGTGGTGTTTGGTTCGCCATTTTGTAACATAATTATCAGATCAATGATGGGAAGCGATACCATTTTGACTGCACACAAGTCCACTTGGGTTGGAAGGTATTGGGGTTCAGGGTTAAATTGGGGTGGATTAATGTGTATGATTGGTTGATTGGTTGGTGGAGGTGGCCCGGCAATGTGTTACTGTTATACTGTGCCACTAGCTAGCGTGTTCGTGCGTTGCTACGGGACAACTAAATCTTTTGTATTAAAAACACACGGATCGCATGATAAGATAACAATACTGTTAAATTAAATACCGACGTCAAAGTGACATTTAATTCAAAAAGCAAAGTTCGTGAAATTAACACAGTCATGGAGAGCGCGACGTTGTAGGCTCACAAACTCTACTGTATAGACTTTTTCATGATACAGCTAAGATAATATTTTATATCGGCAGAAAGAATTCTACGATATCCATTTCTTTCATGCGTCAATAAATCCATGAATAAGTTTCACTGCATCTCCATATAATCATGTACACACAGGTTCGAGTATATATGTAAATAGGTTCGTGCCCGTGAGTTGCTACGGGACAGCTAAACTTTTGTACTAAAAACATACAGATCGCACGATAAAATAACAATACTGTAAAAGTATATGACCGACGTTAAAGTGACATTTAATCAAAAAGCTAAGCTCGTGAAATTTACATAGTCACAGATAGCATGGCGTCGCAGGCTCACAAACTCTATTGTGTAGATCTTTCCGTGATGCGGCTAAGATCATTTTTTATACTGGCAGGAAGAGATTTTCGATATCCATTTCTTTCGTGCGCCAATAAATCAACGAATAAGTTCCACCACATCTCCATACCATCCTGTACACAGCGCTGACAAGCGAATTAGCCACAACTTATGTAATTAGTTTTATAATTAGCTCATGTTTAGTCCTCCTAATTGATATCTAAAAATTCAATGTGACAGGGACTAAAGTTTAGTCCTAGGATCTAAACATCCCCTAACTCTCGACTCCTGTTGGCTGCTCACTTGTACCACCATGCTTATATGTCTGCACGTATATACTCTAATGTCAGAACGTCTAAGATGATCTTTATTGTCCACCCTTTGAAAATATCAAAACTTTAAGGTTGCCATTTGTGTATACTGTAGGATTTAGATGCTTTGCACTGATCCATGAGGGTGTCCATGACAGTCGAGATTTTTTATGCCATTATGATGTCTAAGCTTACCAATCAGACAGAGACGAACTTGATTGTTAAAATATTTTCAACACTGCTTTCATATATTCCCTCTGTCCCAAAATAGAATTCATTCTCGCTTCCCGAGAAGTCAACTTTTTTTTAACTTCGACCAATTATATATAAAAGAATATTAATATTTATAATACATAATTAGTATCATTACATAGACCATTGAATATATTTTTATAATAAACTTATTTGGAGATATAAATGTTGCACGTATTTTTTACAAACCTAGTCAAAGTTGAGAAAGTTTGACATGTACACATTCCATAACGACTTATATTTTGGGGTAGAGAAAGTATATGCTAATGGAAGTAGTCAACTGGAAGTCATGATGAACACAACAATACTTTCATATTATATGCTAATTGGAGCACGAAGAAACACAAGGGAATGGACCTATATACGAATGGTGGGAATATTCGTTTAGAAAATTGCAGAAGGTTCACCAGTCTCACCATGTATAACCTGCACATCTTTTATTTGGCACCACTGATGTTCTCAAGGAGCAGCCACTTTTTAATTTTAGGTCTGCATGCTGGAAACACTAAAATTAAGGGCCAACCTCATTGAGTCATCTTGCTTGATCTTTGCCAATTGTTTTCTTCCATGCATGATTATTGTTTCCTTCCATGCATGTGACCTCAAATGATCGATTTGTTTTCTTCAAAGCAGGCGGGGATTGCAGGGATGACAGTTTCTTTTTCTATCGCGTGGGGTATCGCATGGCCGAAAAGGAGGAGTCTTGCTTGATCTTTACCAATTATTTCCTTCCATGCATGATTATTGTTTTCTTCCATGCATGTGGCCTCAGGTGATCGATTTGTTTCCTTCAAAGCAGACGAGGATCGCAGGGATGGTAGTTTCTTTTTCTATCGCGCGGGGTATCACATGACCAGAAGGGAGAGCGACCCCAAAAAAAAGTCGCACAAAAAATAGTCTTACTTTTAGTCTTTTTAGTTGTAGGAGATGTAATCCGTTACTGGCCAGTTCAATTTTTAAGCCATCCTAGTTCCTAGAAGGGGAGCCTTGGTGCAGTGGTAAAACTGCTGCCTTATGACCATGCGGTCACGGATTCAAGTCCTAGAAACAACCTCTTGTAGAAATACAGGGAAATGTTGTGTACAAAAGATCCAAGTGGTCGGACCCTTCCCCTGGCCCTACGCAAGCGGGAGCCACGTGCACTAGGGCTGCCCTAGTTCGTTATTATCCTTCGATTAAGCAGCTCTGTTGCCTCCGTCTTCCCCTGCAACCGTGCCATTGTTGCCACTTGCCAGAGGAGATCAGACTCAAGTAAGTCAGGTAGGCCGGTGGTGTGCTGTCGCTGGATAAAACGCTCCATGGTGGAGATCGGGACGTACGGCTGTGTCCACACTGTCTGTGATCCGATGCACCACCATCTCACCTTCTTCCAGATGCCCGAGGGCTGCGATAATCTCATCGACGAGGCTAGCTCCTAGACATCTAGACGCCCGCTCCTGCCCCACGTCCTACATTCGTCCTGCGCATGATGCTAAGCCTGCCATGTCTGCCCCGCATGCACATCCGCCCCTGCATGCAATTATTGTGCATGATCCGCCTTCGCATGCTGGTGCGCCTACGCATGCAGTTGTACACCTCGTGCCTGCTGATGCGCATGCAGGTGGGGACCACACACGCCCGCTTCGCTTGCCGCACATGTATGTTGCAACATTAAGCACTTCTGCAACATACGTCTCAAACACGTGAAACATTTGCAACATACACTTACAACATATGTGTATAACAAATGCAACATATGTAATATCTAGATAAACACACTTGCAACATACGTCTGAAAAGATAAAACATTTTGAATAGACACTTGCAACATATGTTTATAGCCACTAAAACATATGCAACATCCAAATAAAACATTTGCAACATACGTCTAAAATAGATGAAACATTTGAAACATACACTTGCAACATACGTCTATAGCCATTGCAACATATATATGCATCAGCCAGATAAAACACATACAACATCCAGATGAAACACATGCAACATCTAGATGAAACATATGAAACATACATCTAAACGCATGAAACATACGGAGCGGTGTTAGTATGCGGGCCCTGTGCTCCTTCTCTCTGTCAGTCCTTCTCTCTCTGGTCACAGCGCATGCACAGGCCCCCACGTGGAGCGAGGCCGCATGCGCTCCCATGCAATGCCACGAACGAGTGGCCTCGCGAGCTCCCATGCGCTACGCCGCGCCGCATGCACCCCACGTGAACGAGTGGCCGCACAAGCTCCCATACGCTGCATCGCAGAAAGGACCGGTGTGGGCCCCACCTCACTGCAACTGCACGCACCGCCTTTTTTCTTGGTCGCCACGCCCACGCGGGGGTTGGTCCGTCCGGACGGATGGACGCCCTAAACCAAGCATTATTGTAATCTTGCCGTCTAGGATCCAAAGTATTTCAAAACGACATGATATATGTATATCGTTACCTTACCAAACCAAGCAAATGTCGTATAACATGACTAGCAAATATGTCTGTATATTGTAATGGAACCTACGGCTTGTTGTGCGGTCAACTAAACAATTTACAGCTCAGAGATTTATAATAAACAAAATCATGTTATGTATCACGATTCGTCTTAAGGTTAGACCCCACGTCATGTCTTAACATGCCGCTCAGTCTCTCATATGGGTACATGAAAAAGTGTGCTAAATTGATAAAGTGAGTTGATGATCACCTTGGACCAATGGACTATAGTAGAACCGTCTAATCTAATGCCTCTCAAAAGTACTTGTCTTTCATTAGACACTACGTACTCAAAGGAGGACACTAAATTACGCAGTTACGTCGAGCACACCCCAAGGAAGAACCCAAAAATCCATATTTTTCCATCAGGATCACAAATGTGAGAATAAAGCTTACATCACTTTCCATGCAATATCAGAGTATAACATTTATTGTTTATAAATAGCGGAATAGGATCATATTATCAGAGTTATGAACAATTTAATTTAACAGCGGAATGTAAACATGTGATCAAAGTTACAGCAGAAATAAATATATATTCATGACATGATGAAGTATTGATATATAAACTATGACAACAGATTATAAAACTTCTATTTATAAAAACATTTAGTAAGAGTTATAAATAAAACTATGATCGCAGCGTAAAGGAATCCTCTTTGAGCCCTCCAGGAGGGATCCACACACAAGAATCAGCTCTAGCATCCGCCTGTCATATGCAACAGGGAGAAATAAAACCCTGAGTACTCAATTGTACTTAGCAAGACTTACCCGCCAGGAGAAAATAAAAGACTCCAAGGATATGCAAGGCTATCTGGCTTGTGAATTTATTACAACTGTTGGAGCATTACTAAACGTGCGTCCTTATATTCAATTTTATTAGTAGTCAGCATTAGTTTATTAACTAACCATTCTATGTAAGAACATGTGCTACTTTCAAGCAGGTGGTAAGCAATCAGATCATTTTATCATCTTTCATCTTTCAGTTCTTACTACGGTGCTAGACTATAGACAAGTCGTACTGGATCACCCGATGATTCGCGAATCAATATATCCCAGATGGGTACCCTAAAACACACACCCCGCTTGTACCCCAGGCATAAGCAAGACCAACCCACTACCCTCCTGTCATGGGGTCTAGGTCCCTGTCTAAACTTGGACTCCAAGCCCTCGTTCTTGAGTCCCGGACTCAGTGCGGCGCTCAGACCTTCACCATCTCCGTCTCCAATCAGTCGGTCCGAAAAGAGCTGAAACCCATGACAAGAGAGCAATGAGCCTTCCCGCGCCCATACACAAGTGTGTGTTCAGCATAGTAAGTCTATGACCTAACTACCATCCATTGCAACGGCCGGTCCTTAACCGACACAGGCGGAACAAGTGCAACCCGAGGCTCGCTCGAATGCCAAACTAAGTCCAGATCCAAAGTACTATTTCACCCGGTCTCTAATTAGCATTCATATATATTTTCCAGGTGATAATATCATAATAGCAATAATAATATCTTTCCTATCTCTCGCGAGTGACAGGCAATCACTCGACTTCTACCGAAGTCCTGTAGCATAGCAATCCACACACTCTAGTCATACTAGTAAGACTCATAGGATAAAGATATATATATGCAAGTCGGTTTCATTCAACTCCTTAAAACTTAATGCACAAACATAATATAAAGTGTAGAAAAGTAGGAGTTATGCACCAGGGCTTGCCTGGGTGACATATAACCAAAAGTTAGTATTCCATCTTTGTGACCTGATCCCTGGCACCATCTTTTCAGCTACTCCATTTGATACCATCGATCCACCGTCGTTCCTATTATGATATGTATTGATGCAAATGCAGGCATGGCGCAATCAATCAAAAGGCAACAATAATTCTTAAAATACGAGTGCACAAACCAAGATAACAAGCTAACTCCTATGACTAATATATATTAGCTAAGTATTAACTTCACTAAACAAAGCATCATTTTCATCAACAAGTACTAATTCTTACCAAATCTAGTCTCTTTTTGATTTATTAATGATTTAATATACTCAAAATTAGGGCACATTAACTACTCTAGTAAACTAATTATTATTGGGCTACAAAAATTACAGAGAACACCTAATAACACTTCTAACCTACTTTCAAATTTTTAGAGCTAACACTATCACCGATTCATCAGGGAAATTCCTACAAGTTTATGTCTTAATAATATTAAGCATGTTAAAATAATTAGAGCAACCCTAAAAACATACAGAACCTATGCGAACAAAATACACTATCAGTTAGATCATGATTTTAGAAACTTAACAAAATTGGTGTGGCATTTTAATGATTTTTCTATGATTTACTACGAATTTTGTAAGATCCCTGTTTTGGTAGAAAAAGTAAAAGACTAAGAAAAAGGAAGAGGACCGCTTGGGCCAATTCTAGCCCAGCTCAGCCCACGCGCGGCGCAGGCGCAACGACAGGCCAGCCAGCGTGGCCTGCCCAAGCCGACCTGGTGGTTATGCAAAAGGGCCCTGCATTTACCTTAAACTAACTCAAGGTAAACAACACTGTGTTACTATTCATATGAGTCCATTTCAACACCTAGCCCCCCCCCCCCCCCCCGAAAAAGCTTTTATTTACACTTCTACGCCCTCACCTCCTCCAGAGCAGAGTACGCGATGGGAAAGCCATCACCGGTGGGTCTCCGGCCGGGGCGGCCACGGCGGTGACGCTGAAAGCTCTAGTTTGGTTTTGGTTAATTGATGAAACCCTAAGTGCTAACCTAGTTTATCAAAGTGATTATGAGATAGGTAGCACTACTCCAAGTGATGAAGCAATGGCGAAGATCATGACGATGGTGATGGCATGGTGATGATCAAATGCTTAAACTTGGAAAAGAAGAAAGAGAAAAACAAAAGGCTTAAGGCAAAGGTAAAATTGTAGGAGCCATTTTATTTTAGTAATCGAGACACTTAGCGAGTGTGATCACATTTAGGATCGATAGCCGTACTATTAAGAGGGGTGGAACTCGTATCGAAATATGGTTATCAAAGTGCCACTAGATGCTCTAACTCATTACATATGCATTTAGGATCTAGTGGAGTGCTAACACCCTTGAAAATGTTTGTGAAAATAAGCTGACACATGTGCACAAGATGATACACTTGGTGGTTAGCACATTTGAGCAAGGGTAGAAAACTTCATCGATGGAGTGTCCGCCCGTAGAGTGCGGACAATCCGACGGTGCCACCGACACCCTAGACAGAAAAGACGGAGGTCACTGTAAGTGACCGGACGCTGGTCTCTGTTGGACTGGCGCGTCTAGTCAGTAGCAGCAGTGAGCGCGTGTTTCGGTCTTCGACCGGATGCTCGCGCTAAAAGTGACCGGACGCTGGCAGGGTGCGTCCGGTCAGTGCTGACGTACGCTGACGTGGGGCGCACAGAAGAGACATTAAGTGACTGGACGCTGGGTGAGTCTGGTCGGGCATGACCGGACGCGTCCGGTCGTGAAAATTCACGTTTGGAACCTTACTGGAAATGACCGGACGTTGAGGTCCAGCGTCCGGTCACTTTCAAACCGACGCGCCCGGTCATCAATTAACTGTTGAAATTGGGCGATCAGCGTTTGAAGCCGATGGCACGTGGCGCACATCGCACGACTGGACGCTAAGGTCCAACGTCCTGTCAATATGACCGGAGCGTCTGGTCGACCCGTGTTCAGTGCAGTGAGGAGTCCAACGGCTCTATTTCGTGGGGGGCTTCTATTTAAGCCCTATGGCCAGCTCAAGCTCACTCTCTTGGCCATTTGCATTAACATAGCAACCTTGTGAGCTTAGCCAAAGACCTCCCACTCATCTCCATCATTGATTCATCATCACTGTGAGATTGGGAGAGAATCCAAGTGCATTGCTTGAGTGATTGCGTCTAGAGGCACTTGGTATTCGTGTTTCGCTGCGGGATTTGCTTGTTGCTCTTGGTGGTTGCCACCACCTAGACGGCTTGGTGCAGCGGTGGAGGATTGGCACAAGTTGGTGATTATTCGTAGCCATCTCCGGTGATTGTGAGGGGATTTGTATCTTCCCCGGCGAAGCGCCGAAAGGTAACTCTAGTGGATTGCTCGTGTCATTGAGTTACCTCACTTGTGGGTCGGTTCTTGCAGTGTCCTATTATGTGGACGAGGTTCGTGCAACACCTCTTAGCCGCCGAACCACCAAGTGTTGGTCGATACAACGGGGACTAGCGTGCCGGCAAGCACGTGAACCCCGGGAGAAAAATTGGTTGTCTCTTGCCCTTTGGTATTCTTCCGGTGATTGATTTAGTATTCATATTGTGATTGGTTCACTCCTCTACACGACGGTATAATCACCCTACTCACTCATTTATATTCTTGCAAACTAGTTGTAGCAAGCTCTTTAGTGTAATTAGAATTGAGAGCTTGCTTTGTTATTTTAAGTTCATCTAGTGGAGCTCTTTAGTGTAGCAAGATTGAGAGCCCTTAGTGAGTAGTATCATAGCAAGTTGTGTGTCTAGTAATCATTGCAACTAGAATTATTGGATAGGTGGCTTGCAACCCTCGTAGAGCTAGAGCAAGTTTGCATTTCGCTATTTGTCTTACTAATCAAATTGCTCTAGTTGGTTTGTAGAATTTAAATAGGCTATTCACCTCCCCTCTAGCCATATTAGGACCTTTCAGACACTAGCAATGCACAGAGCACGGCCGCGCTCGGCCACGCTAGTGGGGGCCGAATCATGGCCCTGGGGCGATGCGTGGAGGTGAAGCCCCGCGGCGGGCATCAACAGCAGGGGCAACCCAGCGCGGATGATGGTGGGGGCGATGGTTGTCGCCGACGACGAGAGAAGATGCGGGGGCATGGGCTAGCCTCCCCAAAGCCGCGGTTCGGCCTCGCTGCGCTGGAGGTGGCGCACAGCAGCCCGACCCACGCGACGCGGCGTCGACGGTTGGCAGCAGAGAGAGAGCGGACAGAGGCAGGGAAGAACAGGCGCGAGAGGGAGAGTGAGGAGCCATGTGCGGGCTCGCCACCTACTTCTTAAGCACGACGTGGGGGCAGGGCAGCATGGCACAGCGTGGCCGGCAGAGGCGCGCCTGTGCGCGCATAGGAAAGGGAGTGGACACGGCGTGGGCAGGAGCAGAGCCATGTGCTCCCCTTCTGACGCCCCTGCACAGTGGACCTGTTCAAGAGGTGGGCTCCGTTGCTTTAACAAAAGATCTTCTCCACTATTAGATTTCCAACTTTGATTAGGGGACCAAAACCATTAAGGCAGTGGATTAGCGGTTAATTAGGGGCGAGTTAGCAGTGTCTGTGAAAACACTGAACACTAGTAACTCTCTAAGTCGCCCACGGTCAGAACTTCTAACACGGGGAAGTTAGAAGTTCTAACAGGGCCAGAAATTCTGACAGAGCGTTGACACAGAGCTCGCAGCGCGTTCTACTGAACTTAGGCAAATTTTTCTGAGAACCACGTGACACTCAACACGACTATAACCTACACCATTCTCGAGTGCTCACCTTGGGGCAACCAACATTGCAAAAACATGAATGGAGCGTTTAAGAAATTTAATCAAAATTTAATTACCAAAATGGCATCGTCATTAGGTTTTCAGCCTTATCATTTTAGTTCTAGATGCTGGAATTAAATTCCAACTTCAATCCTTGAGCTATCAAAATACTATTGAACAACATTTATTTACCAAAACAAAAGTTGCATTTCCATCTACTAAACTTACACTTCAAATTTTATTTAAATGCTATATACACCTCGTATTGTATTTTTGTTTATAAAAATTGCTTCCATACCAAATGTTTAGAACTACTCATTCTACTCTTCGCGTTAGGATTTTTTATTAACACATATAAGTATTTATGTAACTAACTCACTATATTGATACATCTATCTTTCATACTATAATCTCAATGCTAAACGAGCTCATAACACTAGAGGCGTTACATGGACCACCCAGCTCATGTAGCCGCTTTACACCGTCGGCGATCTCGTTGGTCACCCTTCTCGTTCAAGGCTACTGTCTAGAAAGTATTAGCATCTATAGATCAGCATATCGGCGACGTATCAAAAAGATGGATACTAGTATTTTTTTTTAATTAAGAGTGAGCAACACGGAGTCACACTTTATAATTGCCAAATCAAAATAATGGATATGGGAAGTTTAGTTCATATATATGTTACTTTACTTTTATGATTATTCACATGTTAACTTTATTCACGTCTACGTACTATTATTCGAATATTATCTCGCTGTTCGTACTTTTCCATGTTTTAGCTTCAGGGCCTCAGAGGCGACCCATGCTTGGGAGAGTTTCTACAGTTTCGATCTGGAAAAAAAATAGTTTCACTTTCAGTTTTGGTAGGGGGTGTTCAGCAGCACAAAAAAGTGGCTGCTGCTGCAGGATGATATCAAATGTCTATAGTGCCCATTCTTATAATTTAAAATGGTTGTACACATGAGAAATTAACATGCAGCCAATTGACAATCTTGCATCAATTACTCACAATATTGGTCATGATTAATGTTTTGGACTAAATCAAACATTGCTTTGGGCCCAGGCCCATACAGCCTGCGCCCCTCTACTTCCCTTGTCCCTCTGGCATGCGCTCCTCTAAAAAAAAAGACAAGAAAAAAGAACACCGCACGCGGTTGCTCACAAACAGAAAGCCAAAAGTCAAAAGCAAGTTCCAAAGTATTTTTCAAAACTGCTTTAGGTTTTACTTGTTTGCTTGAATTATGCATGCGTCTTTTTCGGTTCATGTCGTATTGCAACTGGTATCTGTGATCTTTTTGCACGTGCCTACGTGCGCCTATATGGCAAGACAACATGCACACTAGTGCAAAAGTGTTTATAGTGACGACAGAAAATGGTTTTATGATGATGGTAGAAATAAGCTAATTCTTTTAACACAATCAAAGCAACTAACAATCTAGCACACTGCATGTAGACGACGAGAGCGGAGAGGGGTGGCGGTGGGGGCTTTCGGATGACCATGTAGAGAAAGAGGAGCGTTCCGGAGGTGCTAGAGCCCTAATTTTTTATAATTTGGCCTTTTTGTTGAAGAAAATTTACGTTTAGCCCCTAGGAGACTTAAACTCATCTTTGGCCCTAGGGGTCGGCGCCGAGGTAACACGTCTCGGCGCCGCAGATCTTGGCGCCGAGGTGCCTGGCCGTGCACAGTAGTGCATCCTAAGTGGCGTTGACGTGGCCGGTACCTCGGCGCCAGAATATATGGCACCGAGCTCGGCGCTACAGATCTTGACGCCGAGGTCGGAGGCATGTATTCGGGCAAGGTGTGCTCAGAGTCATCTCCGTCCTCAAATGTCAGAGCCCAGAGGCACGCTGCTGGCATCAGCGGACGGGACGGCAGCGCCAGAGTGCAGTCAACTCAGGCCTAGCCCATGCATTGGCTAAAAGATCCTTGTGTGGTTTTGGTAATTGAGTGACAACCCTAGGTGGACTAATTGTGTTTATGTAAGATACATAGGTGATTAGTCTACAAGTACATGTGTGTGAGCAACATATGCCGTGAAGGTGAAAATGGTTTGGAGATGTTGCAAAGCTCACACATGTGATGATGAAGGAGCTTATTGCACATGAGACATGACATCGAGTCATGTGATCAAGGTGGAGAAGATCAAGACAAGACTTGGCTTGATGGACCGGTTGTAAGTGTGAAGGGCAAGTCAGAGGCTTTGGAGTGATGGATCGCGTGGTGGTGAAGCTTGAGCAAGACTCGGCGCCGATGGACGAAGGCAACGGTGAAAAGCAAGTGAAGTCAAGATCGATGAACCAATATGATCACGTGATGATATGAAGTGGATCATATCATTGTTGATCATGTTGGTGCATGTGTTGCATCGACATTGGAGGAGATGGAATGGGATGCACAAGGCAAAGGTATAACCTAGGGCATTTTATTTCACTGGTTATAGGTGTGTAGAGAAGCTGATAACCGGGTTTAGGATAGATGGCCGTACTATCAAGAGGGGCAAACTTGTTTGCATATCGGTCATCTAGTGCCACTCGAGTGATCTAACTTTGCATCATCGCTAGGATCGAGTGGCGTGGCAAGTTGAGTGACTAATCCTTTGGAAAATATTTGTGAAAAGCTAACACACATACACATGGGGGCGCACACTTAGTGGTGTTCGCACATTTGCAAACGAGAAGAAGTTAGAGTTGTTGTGAATCAACTTAGAGAAGAGAAAAAGGGTTTTCGGTGTACTCCGAACTATAGGATGGTCCTTGGATTGGAATATTATTTTGATCCATTATGATTTGGACCAAGTATGCATGTGGGATGTGTAGCCCTTTGAGTAAGCTATCCAAAATGTCTAAGATCATCGAAATGGGAGTTCAGAGCTAAGAGTTATAGCCGTTTTAGCGCTGAAAGGTCTATGATCGGACTCTGCGACCTATGCATCCGGTCAGCACCTGCAAGTCTGGTCACAACATTCGGTCAGTGTTTTCAGTGTGTCTAGAAGCAACCAGTTGCACGGAGAGTCTGGTCAGTGATGACCGGACGCGTCTGGTCACTGAAAAAAACGTCTCTAGAACCTCTCTGTAAGTGACCGGACGCTGGGAGAGTAGAGTCCGGTCATAGGAGAAAGGTGAGTATGGTCAGTTGTGCAGAAATGTGTTGGTAACCGGACTTGGCCTTGGCGCGTCTGGTCGTTGGACCTAGGCGCGTCCGGTCAAGAGTATGCGCACGCGGGAGCTAGCCGTTGAAGCCCAACGGTCGGCTTCAAAAGGAGGAGACGCGTGGCGTCATCCTAGCGATCAGACTCTACGACCTGCGCATCCGGTCAGTGCGTGTTTTGCTCAGTGAAGGGGTAACTGCTATTTTAGCCCTTGGGACTATAAAAGGAGTGTGTGGCCGGCCTTGGGCTGGTGGCTGAGCACCCTCATGCCTATGTGGCTTGTGTAGGAGTGCTTAGATGCCCTCTAACTCACTTATGCTTGCAAGAGTGTGAATTGATTACGAGTGAGTGTGATTCTAGTGCGTTGCATTGTGAGATTGCATCGAGTGGCACTAGGTGATCGAGTTGCAAGCCGGTGGTGTTTGTTACTCTTGGAGGTTGCCACCTCCTAGATGGCTTGGTGGTGGTCTCTGTCAAAGCCCACAACAAGCTTGTGCGGTGCTCCGGAGAAGAGCTTTATGAGGAGCATTGTGCTCGCCCCGCGGGAGCCACGAAGAGCAACTCTAGTTGAGCGTGTCATTGAGCTACCCTTAGTTTCGGGGTAGGTTCTTGCGGTGCCCGACGTGCGGGCTTGGCGGATGATGCCAATTAGCCATCGAACCACTAAGTGAGTGGTCGACATAATAGGGACGTAGCGTGTTGGCAAACACGTGAACCTCAGGAGAAAATCACTATGTCAACCTTGTTCTTTCCGTTGGTTTGCAATCCCCTTACACAAGCTTGTGATTACTTTTATATACATTATGCTTTTGTAGTTGCTCTTGTAATTAGTTAGCTTGTGTAGCTCACTAGTTATCTTCTTGCTTGTGTAGCATAGAAGTAGCTCCCTTGCGTGGCTAATTTGGTTTGTGTAACCTTATTAGTCACTTTGCTTAGTTTGTGTAGCTAAGTATTTACGCTCTCTAATTTGGCATTGGTTGCCTTGTTATTGAGCATTGCTAGTGAGCTTAGTTGGCTTTGTACTTTTGCTTACTAGCATGTGTAGGAGCTCCCTCATTGCTTGAAATACTAGTGGCATAGGTTTGTGTGACCTTGCTCCTAAAATTAGTTAGGTGAGCTCTAGTTAGCCTAGCACCTTTGTTGCTTAATTAGGATCTTTGCAAGGTGCTAGAGAACATAGATAGAGGGGTGTAGTCTTGGCTAGACCGATAATTTTAATTCCGCACGTGTTTCGGTTAGCCGACGTGATTAAGTTTTAGAAATAACTATTCATCCCTCTCTAGTCGCCATCTCGACCTTACAAGTGGTATCAGAGCTAGGTCTCTTATTTGTGGTCTTAACCGACCCGAGAGGATGGCGGCTTATGGGCTAGGTGTTGAGTGTCCACACATTTTTGATGGCACACACTTTGCACTGTGGAAAAATTGGTTGATATGCAATTTCAAGTTTATTTGCCCTCAAATGTGGTGGATGGTAGATGTAGGCTTTTCTCATGTGTTGGATGAAGATAATCTAACTCAAGCATAAGAGAAATGCCTAGATCTCGACACCCAAGCTATTGACATCATGTATAGATCTTTGGATGATAGCATATTTGGAGAGATCATTGACATGAAGACCGCTCATGAGATTTGGAGTTATCTCAATGAGAAGTATGGGACAGTCTCCGATGATAATGATGAGCCCAAGAAGGAGGCACATGAGGATGTTGAGCGTGACCACAACTTAGTGATTGTGGAAGATTGCTCCACCTCATGGTCAAGTGATGATGATGATGATGATGCTACCATAAAATCACTTGACAAGATTGATGGTGATGCCAATGATGATGCTACTCCTTGCACACTTGATGGTGATAATGATGTATCATGCTCAGGCTATGAGAGTGATGTTTCTTCAAGCTCTCCAACTACATCACATTGCTTCATGTCACAAGGTGACACTAAGGTATCTAATGCATATGTGATTTATCTTGATTCGTATGAGGAGCTTCTAGATAGATATGGTGGCATGATCAAAGCTTTAGAAAAAGAGATGGCTAAAACCGAGAAATTGAAAATTGAAAACTCTTTTCTAAAGAACACATGTGAACAACAAAGGCATCTACTCTATATTACTACTTGTTCACATGAGGAGCTAAAATTGGCTCATGAGGAACTTAGTGTTACTCATGATAACTTGGTACAAGACTATGCTTTTCTCACTAAAGAACTTTTAAATGAAAAATCTAAAACTAGTGAGAGCTCATCACATGGGTCAATTGATCAATCACATATCGTTGCTAAACCTTGTGATGTAGGCAAGAAGCATGTATCCACCTCTTGTGATGATTTATTAGCTATGACATGTTCTTCGTATATAGATGCTTGTTCTACTTCTATGTCTTGTGAGACTAACCTTTTGAAGAAGAACATTGAGCTCAAAAATGAAGTGAAAAAATTGAGCAACAAGTTAGAGAGGTGCTACAACTCAAAAGTCACCGAGCACATGTTGAAGACTCAAAGAAACTGTGGTGATAAGTGTGGCCTTGGCTTCAAGAAGAAGATGACAAAGGGCGAAATAAAGAGAGAGAGAAAGATGAAGAAGCTACAACAAAGAAAGCTCTCTCATACTATGTGCTACCGGTGTCACCTTGCAAATGCTTGCCCTAACATTGAGAAGCTCAAGAAGATAAAGGAAGAAGAGAGGCTCAAGCATGTGAAGTGCTTTAAGTGCCGCACTTGGGGTCACCTTACCTCAATGTGCCTAACCAAGCAATTGGTGAAGCAACTTGAAGAGCCTCAACCAAAGCCATAAGTTGAGCAAAAGAAGACACCCCAAAAGTAAATCAAGATCAACCATAAAGATGGTGGTGATTTGATGATAAAGAAGAAGAAAACAAGAAGGGGTAGAAAGACAAGGCATCCAATGCAAATTCAAGATGCCAAGATGATGAACAAGAATGAAGATGAGAAGAAAGATTATGCTCACATCAAGTGCTTCAAGTGTGGAAGTACGGGACACTTTGCCTTTAAGTGTCATACCAAGCTTGAGAAGAAGGCTCAAGAAATCCATGAGAGGCAAGGCAATGAGAAGCCCCACATGAGTAAGGAAGAGAAGGCTCAATCAAAGAGAAAGTGCTACTCATGTCGGAAAAGGGGACACATGGCACATTCATGTCCCCTAGGTAACACCCCTAAGCCTATTTCAATTAATGATGATTCTATGCTTAAGAAGGGTGGTAATGGTACCTCTATGGTTGCTATTGCAAAACATCTCGCTATTCATACTAAGGCTATGCCTAAGTATGTTGCACCTAACTTGAGAGGACTCAAAATTGTTTGGGTACCATCAAAAAGTGGATGATTGTTTGTAGGTACCATCAGTATTGGAGACTTGATTCAATTGATCTCACATTGTTCATCATATGTTGTATTAAGTTATAAAGCTTAGTGCACATCAAACCCAATGTCAAGTGAAAATTGAGTGAAGTCCAAAATGCTATCAACATACAAGTGCTATAATTCAAGTTGTTGGTGATTCATTGGATATATTTAATGACTTGCAAATAATTGAGTAGAAGCTTACTAGTTGGATGATCATGAGCTAGCCAAGGTATATATCTTGTTTATCATTTCATTTAGGTGCATATGAGTTGATTGAATTGGATAAATATGCAATGTTGTTCGCTATGAGATTATTGAATGGATAATGGATTAGTAGTCAAGTTTGGATTGATTTGTGTTGGATAAGTTCATAATATGATATTTAGTAAGTGTATTGAATGGATTTATGTCTTGTGAAAGTATTCAAATGAGTTAGTTTCAAGTTTGATTCATATTTGATGAAGTATAGCTCAAGTGATTGAAATATGTCCTATATTGAAAATCTGAGTGAGCTGTGATCTTAGCCATATTTGAGTAATCAAAACTTATTGGATTGGCATAAAAAAATGTGTACATGCTCTAGATTTATGGTATAAGATGTTGTACAAATTTCATGAGAATTGGATAAGAAATGCTTTAGTTTTGGAGTAGATTTTGTCAGCTATAGTGCAGCAGTTTTCAACATATAATAGTGGTGGAAGAATTGAAATTTGGTAGCAATATAGAAGTCAAATGAAGTCCAAATTTTTACATATGCTAGATAACTTAGTGATGCACATCTCCACCAAATTTTGTGGTATTTGGATCTGTAATTTGGGAGATATGCATATTTCTTTGAAGAGTACAAAATCTGCCAGAAAAGTGACAAATATTGAATTGATCTAGAGTCACTTTGATTGAAAGGTCCTCAAGTTAAAAACATGTTTATAAGTAATTGATGCACCTAAGTTTGGTATTAAGATGATCTTTAAGCATGACAATCAAAGAGTACAAGGCCATTTGATTATGGAGTGTACTTTGCACACATTCGGTACTCAAATTGGAAGATCAAGATCAAACTTGAGATGAAGATGAAGTTTAAGTTCTAGTGACTATTGAAAATTATTTAGAAGAAAGAAAATGACTTAAACAAGTAGAAAGAAAAGAAATTAAAGAAGGAATCAATGTTACTCATCAAGATAAGTCCATCACTTGGATCAATCAATCAAGTCATTTCAAGTGAGTATCAAGAATGGTTCTTGAAGAGAGGTCACTTCTCCCTAGTGTAGGGGCTTGCCGCCTATGAGTAGGTAAACCAAGTGTGGTACTTGGAAGTCTAACATGGAAGTGATGATCCAAGAAACATTTGAGATGCTTAGTTGAAGCAATCAAAAGGATTGATCAAGAAAAGCAAGCAACACCCAAAAGAGAGCTAATCATGATATTTCAAGTGGTATTCTCATGTTGATGCTCTCATGCAAGTCTAGATCAAAAGATAAAGCAAGCCAACCACAACAAGAAAGTGCACTTGATTATAAGTGGTATTCATTTCATGTGGGTGAAGAATGGAATTCAAAATGGTATCTATTAGTCTTCACCGAGCTTATAATTAGACTTCACATTGCTATTAGAGTAATGAATTGGAATCTATGTGACTATCCCCTACTCCAACATAGCAAAGGTATCATTGTAATGTGCATGATCATTTCATCCCTTACTAGTATGCGGTTAGTGCATATAGTACATGCTTCATAGGATCATGCATAACAAATGAAATGTTTATAGCCTACCACTATTGCTTGAATGATAAATTAATCTAGTGGTTAGTATATGAATTTGTTCATAAGCTAGTAAACCTAATTACTTGACTTAATTTAGATTGCTAATAAGTGACAAGTACAACATTGGCAAGATAACCCTTGCAAGAGGTGTGAAGAAGCTTGTCATTGGTTCAAACCGGACTTGGAAGCTTAAGCAAATCAATTAGTTCAAGTCAACCATAGAAGCTCATGATAGTGATAAGAGTACAAGCACAAGACAACAATGCAAATGGATATCTAGTTTGTTTGTTACAAATAATATCTAGACTCAAGTATTTCATCAAGAATCTACAAGTGATGTCTAGATCAACTCACAAGTGATATCCTATAAGTGGTACTCATGAAGATAGCAAATGTTCAAGAAATGGTTTTTATTGATAAATCCAACAAAGTGGTTCCATACTAGAAGATACTTTCAAGTAGTATCACATCTACACATGGTATCAATCATGCAAGACGATGGTTCCACAAGTGATCCTCAACTTTAAGTGATCATCAAATGAAGAATGTATCCCTCACCTACAAGAGCTCAAGTGTGTTAAATGGATGACCCATGATATCACATAGGGGGAGGTGTCACATAAATTGATATCAAGATCAAAGATCCTATGTGTGGTATCTCAAGAAGCCCTACACAAGATACAAGTGGTACAAGTTACAAGTGGTATCTACAAGTGGTGTCATTTCAACAATCAAGTAATGTCCATAAAAAATGCAAGATTCAAGTCTCAACCATCTACCCCAAATACATACCTTTGCATCAATGAGATGCACACCTTTTATGGAAATTGATGACAAAGGGGGAGAGATTGTACAAAGATATGAAAGCTTTAAGATTGAGATTGTACAAGGGGGAGAGATAAGATATGAAAGCTTTGGGAGAGATTGAAACAAAGAAGTAGAGGTTGGACATGGACAGGACAAAGAGAGAGCAATATTGAAGAAAAGAGATGGATCAAAATTCTTGGACAAGAGAAGCACACAAATAGGGGGAGCAAGCTCATGAACTTTGATTGATTGCATTTAATATGTGCATATTCATGTGCTTGCTTGCATTGCATAAGTTCTTAAATTCAATATGCATGCTTGTGTGAGGTATGCTAGTTGTAGAATTTGATTGATGAAATGAAAACTAGCATGCATAGGATAATAGCTAGACACTTGGTATGCTTTTCAAGTAATGCTAGTACCTTGGTTTTAATGTTGATCTCACGAGGTATTTAGTGATTTTATTTCCAAGTGATATCTAGCTAACCATGGTGCTAAGGATGAATTTAAAGGTGCAACTCCGATTGGTATCACGCTTCAAAGGTTTACTTTATACACCTTAGCATCATTTAGTAGTAATTACTCCCCCACAATTTCAATCTATGCATATGTGCGAGCTTCAAAACAAACACTCTAGCACATATGTAGGGGGAGCTAAAACTACCATTTCAGGTTTGTGGTACTTGTCCAAAGTTATTTACACATGGTAAAATTGCTTGGGCAAGCAACATGAATCCAAAAGAGCTTAATTTTCATATCTTTATAGAGTTGTCATCAATTACCAAAAATGGAGAGATTGAAAGGTCCTTGTGTGGTTTTGGTAATTGAGTGACAACCCTAGGTGGACTAATTGTGTTTATGTAAGATACACATGTGATTAGTCCACAAGTACATGTGTGTGTGCAACATATGTCGTGAAGGTGAAAATGGTTTGGAGATGTTGCAAAGCTCACACATGTGATGATGAAGGAGCTTATTGCACATGAGACATGACATTGAGTCATGTGATCAAGGTGGAGAAGATCAAGACAAGACTTGGCTTGATGGACTGGTTGCAAGCGTGAAGGGCAAGTCGGAGGCTTTGGAGTGATGGACCGCGTTGCGGTGAAGCTTGAGCAAGACTTGGTGCTGATGGACGAAGGCAACGGTGAAAAGCAAGTGGAAGTTAAGATCGATAAACCAATATGATCACGTGATGATATGAAGTGGATCATCTCATAGTTGATCGTGTTGGTGCATGTGTTGCATCGACATTGGAGGAGACGGAATAGGATGCACAAGGCAAAGATATAACCTAGGGCATTTCATTTCATCAGTCATAGGTGTGTAGAGAAGCTAATGACCGGGTTGAGGATAGATGGTCGTACTATCAAGAGGGGCAAACTTGTTTGCATATCGGTCATCTAGTGCCACTTGAGTGATCTAACTTTGCATCATCGCTAGGATCGAGTGGTGTGGCAAGTTGAGTGACTAATCCTTTGGAAAATGTTTGTGAAAAGCTAACACATATACACATGGTGGTGTTGGCACATTTGCAAAGGAGAAGAAGTTAGAGTTGTCGTGAATCAACTTAGAGAAGAGAAAAATATTTTTCGGTGTACTTCGAACTATAGGATGGTCCTTGGATTGGAATACTATTTTGATCCATTGTGATTTGGATCAAATATGGATGTGGGATGTGTATCCCTCTGAGTAAGCTTTCCAAAATGTCCAAGATCATTGAAATCAGAATTCGGAGCTAAGAGTTATAGCCGTTTTAGCGCTGAAAGGTCTATGACCGGACTCTGCGACCTACGCGTCCGGTCAGCACCTGCGAGTCCGGTCACAATGTCCGGTCAGTGTCTTTAGCATGTCTAGAAGTGACCGGACGCACGGAGAGTCTAGTCAGTGATGACCGGACGCGTCTGGTCGCTGAAAAATGTCTCTGGAACCTCTCTGTCAGTGACAGGACGCTGGGAGAGTAGAGTCCAATCATAGGAGAAAGGCGAGTCTGGTCAGTTGTGCAGAAATGTGTTGGTAACCAGACTCGGTCTTGGCGCGTCCAGTCATTGGACCTAGACGCGTCCGGTCAAGAGTATGCGCACGCGGGAGCTAGCCGTTGAAGCTCAACTGTCGGCTTCGAAAGGAGGGGACGCGTGGCGTCATCCTAGCAACCGGACTCTGCGACTTGCGCGTTCGGTCGTTATGACCTGTGCGTCCGGTCAGTGCGCGTTTTGCCCAGTAAAGGGGTAACCGCTATTTTAGCCATTGGGGCTATAAAAGGAGTGTATGGCCGGCCTTGGGCTGGTGGCTGAGCACCCTCATGCCTATGTGGCTTGTGTAGGAGTGCTTGGATGCCCTTTAACTCACTTGTGCTTGCAAGAGTGCAAATCGATTGCGAGTGAGTGTGATTCTAGTGCGTTGCATTGTGAGATTGCATCGAGTAGCACTAGGTGATCGAGTTGCAAGCCGGTGGTGTTTGTTACTCTTGGAGGTTGCCACCTCCTAGATGGCTTGGTGGTGGTCTCCGTTGAAGCCCGCAAGAAGCTTATGCGGTGCTCCAGAGAAGAGCTTTGTGAGGGGCATTGTGCTCACCCCGCGGGAGCCACGAAGAGCAACTCTAGTTGAGCGTGTCATTGAGCTACCCTCAGATTCGGGGTAGGTTCTTACGGTGCCTGACGTGCGGGCTTGGCGGGTGATGCCAATTAGCCACCGAATCACCAAGTGAGCGGTCTACACAATGGGGATGTAGCGTGTTGGCAAGCACGTGAACCTCAGGAGAAAATCACCGTGTCAACCTTGTTCTTTCCGTTGGTGTGCAATCCCCTTACACAAGCTTGTGATTACTTTTATATACATTGTGCTTGTGTAGTTGCTCTTGTAATTAGTTAGCTTGTATAGCTCACTAGTTACCTTCTTGCTTGTATAGCATAGAAGTAGCTCCTTTGCGTGGCTAATTTGGTTTGTGTAACCTTGTTAGTCACTTTGCTTAGTTTGTGTAGCTAAGTATTTGCGCTCTCTAATTTAGCATTGGTTGCCTTGTTATTGAGCATTGCTAGTGAGCTTAGTTGGCTTTGTGTTTTTGCTTACTAGCATGTGTAGGAGCTCCCTTATTGCTTAAAATACTAGTGGCTTAGGTTTATGTGATCTTGCTCCTAAAATTAGTTAGGTGAGCTCTAGTTAGCTTGGCACTTTTGTTGCTTAATTAGGATCTTTGTAAGGTGCTAGAGAACATAGATAAAGGGGTGTAGTCTTGGCTAGACCGATAGTTTTAATTCCGCACGTATTTCGGTTAGCCGACGTGATTAAGTTTTAGAAACAACTATTCATCCACCTCTAGTCGGCATCTCGACCCTACATCGGCGTCTAGCACTAGCAACTGCAGTATTCTCTCTGGCCTACTGTAGAGTATACATGTAGCAATAGATAGGAGTGAGCCTTTCACTGGATGCAGCACCGCTCTTCCAGGCATGCAGCGCCGCAGACCAAGTAGCTGGCTCATCTAGGCGCCTATGCCGTAGGCAGGGCAGCACAGCACAACATAGCACAGCATGTGACTGCCGGCTCCAGCCACATCCTCTCACCTCGGCCCTTGTGCCACGTTGCGTACAGACAACAGCTATGAGGCCCTATCATAATTTGTATATGTATATATGCAATTTTATTTCTATATAAAAACCATATTTTACTATTTCTGTCTAGAGGTAAGTTATATGGTAAATTAGTGTAAATTGATTATTGGTATATGAGAATGATCACAATTATTTGATCAATTATCTGATCATTCTCATATACCAATAATCAATTTACACTAATTTACCACAGAACTTACCTCTAGACAGAAATAGTAAAATATGGTCTTTATAGAGAAATAAAATTGCATACATACATATACAAATTATGATAGGGCCTAATAGCTGCTGTCTGTACGCAACGTGGCACAGGGGCCGAGGTGAGAGGATGTGGCCGGAGCCAGCAGTCGCATGCTGTGCTGTGCTGCCCTACCTACGGCATAGGCGCCTAGATGAGCCAGCCACTTGGTCGGCGGCGCTGCATGCCTGGAAGAGCGGTGCTGCATCCAGTGAAAGGTTAATACTCCTATCTGTTGATACATGTATACTCTACAGTATGCCAGAGAGAATACTGCAGCTACTAGTGCTAGACGCCGACGCATGGGCTAGGCCTGAGTTGACTGCACTCTGGCGCTGCCGTCCCGTCCGCTGATGCCAGCAGCGTGCCTATGGGCTCTGACCTCTGAGGACGGAGATGACTCTGAGCACACCTCGCCCGAATACATGCCTCCGACCTCGGCGCCAAGATCTGTGGCGCCGAGGTACCGGCCACGTCAACGCCACCTAGGATGCACTACTATGCATGACCAGGCACCTCGGCGCCAAGATCTGTGGCGCCGAGACGTGTTACCTCGGCGCCATGAGTCCTGATGCCGACCCCAGGGTCCAAAGATGAGTTTAAGTCTCCCAGGGGGCCAAACGTAAATTTTCTTAAAAAAAGAGCCAAATTGTAAAAAAATAGGTGCTAGAGCTATGCCTCCCGTGGCCACTAGAGTTATTGTAAATGGATTTATTTGTACCTACCACATGTGTGAGTATTGGTGGAAACAAGTATTACTTGGTGATAGTGGATGGCTTTTCAAGAATCACTTGGGCGTTCTTTCTCAATGACAAGAGAGTGATGTATTCAACGCATTCAAGGTGTTTCCAAGAGAGTGGAGAAAGAACTTGAGCTACAAATCAATAAAGTAATAAGGAGTGACAATAAAAGTGAATTCAAGAATGCAAAAGTTGATAAATATTATAATGATCATGGAATCAAGCATGAGTTTGTGACCAAGTATACACCACAACAAAATGGTTTAGTGCAAAGTAAGAATAGAACAATAATTGATATGGCAAGATGTTAGTATTTCTTATGCTCAAGTAGATGGATTCTCCAAGCACATAGAAATACGCCGTAATATTTCACCTAGGAGTATTCTAGAGTATCATATTTTATTCTCAGGAAAAGCAATGACTAAGAGTATTGATAAATATAGTCATTGTATCATAATTAATACACCAAAGTGGGGATAACCGATACATAGATAGGTTATGTGACACAAGAAGAGAGCAGCTCATACAATGAAAAAAAAGAAGGGAAAGAAGGACCTTTGTGCAATCAAGTTAGATATGCATAAGGTCTATGATAGAGTTGAATGGTGTTTCCTGGAAAAGGTCATGGTTAAGATGGGTTTTGATCAACGATGGATTAAGCTAGTTATGGCTTGGGTTAAATTTTGAGATAGATATATTTACTCCTACTAGAGGACTGCGGCAAGGAGACCCATTATCACCATATTTATTCTTAATGGTAGCGGAAGGTCCGTCTTGCATGATTAGAAAAGCTGAGGAGAGGGGAGATTTGGAGGGGGTGAAAGTATGTAGAGCAGCGCCGACAATTTCCCACCTTTTTGTAGATGACTCGCCGATTTTTATGACAGCGACAGGAAAAATGCTGACTGTTTGGCGGATATATTGAGTAGATATTGTGCTAATTCTGGGCAAAAGATAAGTGAAGCAAAGTCCAATATTTATTTTTCAGGTAACACAGAGGTGGAAGTGAGCACAGAAGTATGCAAAGTGCTAAATATTATGACAGAATCATTAACTAATAAATATCTAGGGCTGCCAGCATTGGTGGGAGCTGATCGCAGTGATTGTTTCCATCATTTGATTGATAGGGTGGTGACCCGGATTAATGGATGGAGGGAGAAGACTCTAAGTTTGGGAGGGAAGAAAACTCTTATCAAGTCTGTAGCTCAGGCCGTCCCAGTATGTGCGATGATGGTGTTTCGAATTCCAAAAACCATCTGTACAGGAATCACAAGTGCCATCTTGCAGTACTGGTGGGGGGATGATGAAGACCATAAGAGAATGCATTGGCAAGAATGGTGGAAGATGTGTCTACCCAAAGCTAAGGATGGAATGGGATTCAGAGATTTACAGTCCTTCAATCTGGCTATGCTCGCAAAGCAGGTCTAGAGGCTGCTCAGTGACCCGGACTCCCTTTGTGCTAGAGTACTTAGAGCTCGGTACTATCTGGATGGCAATTTATTGAAAGCTGAAATGAAAAGTGGAAGTTCATACACTTGGCAAAGCATCCTAGCTGGGCGGGATTGCTTCAAACAGGGATATATTTGAAGGGTTGTCGATGGTACGCAGATAAATATTTGGGAGGATCATTGGATACCGACAAGTCATAATTTGAAAATCCAAACGACCAGAGGAAACAATATTGTGTCTACGGTTGATGAGCTGATTAATCCAATAACTACAACATGGGACATGGACCTGGTGAAAGCTATCTTCTGGCCGACGGGTGCTTACCGAATTTTGCAAATACCTATCACTCTTGGTAGGGAAGATGTAGTGGCTTGGCACTATAACAGAAGTGGTCTATTCTCGGTTCGGTCGGCATATCACTGTCAATGGGAAAGTAAATTTGGGCCGAGATGTAATCGGATGCAGGCTGACACTGCATCAAGGACAAAGCTATGGAAGAATTTGTGGAAGCTGAATCTACCTGGAAAGATCAAGATCTTTGGGTGGCAGGCGCTCAAAGGCCTACTGCCATGCCGAGCGATTCTTGCAAACAGGCACGTCGAGGAAGGAGGTGGATGCCCAGTTTGCTAGAATGGAGCCAAAGACATCAAGCATATGATCTTCACCTATGACCGAGCAAAGCAAGTTTGGTGCTCGCTTGGTTTGTGGGAAAAGATCCAGCACCTCCTAGGATAGAGCGATCAGGCTCGGTAATTTTAGAGGAAATTATTAGAAGAGATGAGCAGATAAATGTGTTTGAGGTGGGTTTAGCGGAATTAATGTTGACTGTTGGATGGTATATTTGGTGGGAAAGATGGCAAATTGTTCATGGAGAGAATGTTCAGATGCCCTCAAGGTCAGCCATGGCAATTGTAGCGCTAACAAAGAACTATAAAGCAGTAATGAAGAAAGGATCAAAATTACGTCAGGGGTGGAAGAAACCTCCAGAAGGAAAGGTTATGGTCAATGTTGATGCAGCCTTCAATGGAGAAGGGGGATGTGGAAGCGTGGGTGTTATTATTAGAGATTGCTCGGGAGGGGCTTTAGCAGCTGCTCATAGCTTTGTGCCTCATTTGATAGATGCACCTATGGCGGAGGCGGACAGGGATTCAGTGACTTGCCTTCAGCAAGTCACAACGTAACTTACCTCTTCCATCCATCCCTCCAAATCAGATCCAGTGGCTCAAAATAGATCTAGCCCTTCAACACATGAGACTTGGCTGTTTTTCTCAGACATAGATAGCAGATAGTAGCAAAAGACAGTAGTTCACAGTTTCAAAAAAAGAGAGACAATAATTCAGGTCCATAATTCAGATGGACATGTACATAGCAGCTCACTGCATTTTCAAAGCACAGTAAAACACAGAAGTTCAGACACATTCACACATCATCTTATACAGCAGCTAATCAATTAAGTGATAGGACTCGGTCAAGTGCTTACAAAGCTTCCTTCAACTACTTACAAGTGCTGCTGCTCCTACATTCTGACATTCAGATGTCCACTTGATGGGTATTGTGACATACTTCACAAAATACTATAGTTAGCCCGCAAAATACTATAGTTAGCCCACAAAATACTATAGTTAACATGTCCAAAATACTATCTAACTAGGTGATAGAAGCTAGAATAGATCTTGATGGTCAAAATTTGCCAAAGTTGGAACTGTTATGAGCTGAGTAAAATTGTCAATGACAGTGTACTCTTGAAGCTCAACTTCTCCTTTGTTCTTGCCATCATGTTCTCCTTCTACTTGAGGCTCTGCACCACCTTTTTTCTTTTTTTGCTGCCAAGAAATTGCAATTAATTAGAAATGTCAACATTTAGATTGCAATGACAACATATAGAAATGTTCAGATTGCAATAACATACTTTTGCTTTCTTCTTTGCTGGTACAGCAAATTTGGTTGGTTTGCGCTTCACCTTACGCAACTTATTTAACCAAGTTCTCTGTCTCTTTGAATTCTTTGACTAAACTTCCTTTTTCTTCAGCTGTGCAGCACTAAGGGCACCAAGAATTTCCATGCCTCATCAGGATTTCTGAACCTCAAACCAATTTCAGGTATCTTCCTATCAGATTCTGTCATTCCCTTCCACAACTCAGATTCTAAACTTTCACAACTCAGATTATGAACTTTCACAACTCACAAAACCCACGCATCAGCTAGTTCTGTAAACCAAACAATGCACATATGTGCATGAAAATTCTAATCCCACTAGTTCTGTAATACAACAGTGCAAAAAAGCTAAAACGCCTAATAGTCCTATAATGAAATCAGGCAAATTAACCTTTCTTGGTTCACTAAATCTCAAATTTGGAAGCATTCTTGTATATGACTTTGTTCTATTTTGCATCAGTAAATACCAATGACAAGGAACCCTTACTGAGATTTAGTGGTCGGCAAGGGATTCGTCTCCCACGGCGGCGCAACAGCACCACGGGCTGGCGGAGACGCGTGAGGAGGCCAGCGGCGGCACAGAGGCCAGCGGGGTCGCGGGAGGCGACGCTCGAGGTGGCCAGTGGCGGTGCGGGAGGCCAGCGGGGACGGCGCGCGGGAGGCCGCCGGCGACGCGCGAATCTAGCAGGGTCACGGGCGCGCGGGAGGCCGGCGGCCACGGGCAAGGCCCGCGGGGTTGTGGGACGGCACGAGTCCGGCGCGGCCGCGCGGGAATCTGGCCCTCGCTCTCGCGGCCGCATACTCTGTAAAAAATTAGATAAATATTTCTATTTTAATTGCAAGTGTTGTGAGCCTTTGGATGTGCTTGGACGGTGGATGAAGGGTCGCAAGTTACGCTGTGACTTGCCTCAGCTACGTTAGTGAATCTCTATCCGGCGGAGGCGTATGCCTTGAAGGAAGGATTGATGCTCGCACAACACATAGGATGTAATCGATTGATTGTCCAATCAGACTGTATGGAGGTGGTACAAACAATGGAGAATGGAGGTTTCTCGGCGAATTTGGCAGCTGCACTGTATGAAGAATGCAATATTATATGGAGCGGATTTCAGGATATATCTATTGAGCATTGTAGTAGGGAGGTAAATCAGGTTACCCACGATCTAGCAAAAAGAGCTATGCAATATAAGCAAACTTGTACCTGGGTCGATGAACCCTCTAACTTTATTCTAGATCTCTTGACAAATGATGTAACAATCCTAAATGAATAAAGTTTTTCAGTTTTTTTTTTTTTAAAGAAGAGAGCAGCTCAAATAAAGGGCCTACTCGGCAGTGCTTCTTCCAAAGGCTACGACTATTTACCGTGCACCACCTTTTGCTAGTTCATGCTACAGTGTTTCGCAGCATCAGCTGCGGCAGCACTAATGCTGCAAAAAGTGTAGCCGAGCGGGCTGAAAGATAAACATAAAGGTAGGTTGTCATTCATCCTAGGTTTGCAAAACACAAGCTAGACTAGATTTATTAAGTCATTTGTATCTAACTTTGTGCCGAGTGTTTGTGAGTTGTAGAATATAAATTTAGGTTATTTACCCCCTCTTTAACCATCCAAAAATCATTTCACCTATATTATATTATGTGTTGATTTGAAATTGTGGGTTTTATTAGTCACTCCTTAGACTGTCTTCAACAACCGCGATCCAAAATACAAGACTCATTTATCCTTTGGGTAGCACTACAGGCAAATGGTTCAATACTTATTTTTGGTCTTCTCCAATAAGAAGACTTAAAAGACAATCCTTTCTGCAAATAGGTCTTCAGGAGAGAGGATACTCAGATTTAGGTTATGCCTCTCCTGGTACCCAAAATAGGTCTTCTATATAGATATTCTGTTGGAGACAACCTTCCTTATTGAAGTTGGATGTTAGACTAGCATAACTCTTTACGTGAATTGAAGACGAAAACGTAAGCGAGTTGGTAGGAATGTTATGATTCATCACGTGTAGAAAGTTGATCGAGCTATTTGAACTTTTGAACGTTACACCGTCCATAGAAAATAAAGTGACCCACCCACTTAAAAAAAATATACAGTGGTGTAACCGACGGAGCTACGCTCGATTCGCCAAGTAAGTTCATTCACCAATGTAGGACCATACGACGATCGCTAATAAGGTGAGGGTTCAGGATGAGGTAGGAAATTTTTAATGCATTTTGTATTTTGTAAGGCTTGTTAATAACTTAAAAGCTTTCGTATGCGAGTTCATGGGCTTCTTCTTTGTTCTTTCTTTTTGTTTCTTTTCCTACTTCTCCTATATTTTAGGTGCTTGAATTTTAAAATAATTTTAGGTAATACTCCTATACCACCAACTAGTACAAGTAAATTGTTATTTTTATAATTTGTTATTTGTCTTTATGTCACAACATATCAAATTTTTGTGCGTGTCTGACTATAGAAACAATTTTAAATTATTAATTTTCTTTGTGCCAAACAAATCAGATTTTATTGGTGGATTTGTTGTTTTGTCTAACAGGGTTTTTATTAAAAGAACTGAAAATTGTAGATTATGCTTACAAAAATTGCAACG
Organism: Miscanthus floridulus; assembly: GCF_019320115.1. Classification (NCBI taxonomy): domain Eukaryota; kingdom Viridiplantae; phylum Streptophyta; class Magnoliopsida; order Poales; family Poaceae; genus Miscanthus; species Miscanthus floridulus. The sequence continues at coordinate 28,841 of NW_027096428.1, read as the reverse complement.
AACTAAAGCTATAATTTTAATATAAAACATACTCCCTCCATATAGGAAAAAATGATGTTTAGAACAGCATTTAGCATACCAATGAATGATTAATTAGGGTAGAGTTTTCCCTGTTTGACCCTATTAAATACTGCTGCGGGTGCATTCCATACGAGAAATTTTCCTAGATCATCCGGTTAGCGCATTGAGGCGTGAGGTTGGCGAGCCAAGTTCGATTCTTGGTGGTCACAGTTTTTTGCTGCATGCTTCATTTTGCATGGCGATAGGTGCATTTTTGCTATGGAGCGCGTAGGAGGCTACATGGCACGTTTGTGCCTGCTCATTTTTCAAATTTTTCGGCCTGGCGCTCATAGCATGGCGTGTTTTTTGCCTGCGCGCTCGGATAGCTGGTGGGTGGCGCTCATTTGGAATAAGAAGACCGACGTTTGGGTTACCTGCTTGCATACTGTATTTATGCACCAACTTGCTTTCTCTATTCTCCACACCACTTCTTCTCTTGTTTATGGTATTGAGCCATCTCCTCTAGCTACATATGGCCGATTCATTTTATATGTTTGATCTCAACGAGCCTGTATATGACGACGGCGACGGCAACGGTATGCACTTCTTCCTATCTTGTGCATGCACTTTGCTATCGTTTTCTCTCAATCGTTTCTTATATCATTGTTTTTTTAATAGGATTTGATTTGAACTTGCCACTAGATGAATATGGTGCTGTAGATTTCGATTTTGTAGAAAACCTGACAGGTACATAATTGTTTGATACAATTTGATTTTTTTTGTTAAGGAATAGCTATTATTTTTAATGTGCTTGTTTTTCGTTTTTGTAGATCCTGCTTTTATGCTCCCGTTCAAGCTAACCAACGAAGGAAAGATATGCCCGAAGAAGTCAGAAAGCAAGTTTATCAAGCTTTGTTGGCAAAAAGCAACAATGGGAAGCTAGGCAAGAAAGATACGACAGTTGTTGCTGCTCAGTTTGGTGTACACATTCGTGCAGTTCAGTGCCTGTGGAAGCAAGGTAAAATAGCACATACAAATAACATTCCGGTTGACCTTGGTAGTCGTAAGAGGGGTAGAGTTGGTCGTAAGACATCTCCTATTGATTTGGAACTATTGCGTAGCATTCCTCTCAAGGAAAGAATGACCATCGAAGATGTGTGTGCTAAACTTAACATGAGCAAATGGAATATTCAAAGGTATTTGAAAAAAGGTTTGCTTAGGCGCCACTCTAGTAGGATCAAACCATATCTCACGCAAGCTAATAGGAGGTCTAGATTAAAGTGGTGTGTTGACATGATTAAGAGGGATTTGCTTGCTGATCCAAGGTTTAAGGATTTGTATGACTTTGTGTTCATTGATGAAAAATGGTCCTACCTCTATCAAAAATCTAAAAAAATATTATTTGCTACCCGACGAAGATGAACCCCATCGGACTTGTAAGAACAAGAACTACATCCATAGGCTCATGTTCTTGTGTGTTGTTGCTCGACCAAAGTTTAGGGATGGGAATTGTATTTTTGATGGTAGGATTGGCTGTTTTCCACTTGTTCGATATGAACCGGCTATGAGAGGTAATGAGAGAATCGCCTGTGTCCGTGGAAACTTGGTTATGAAGCCCATAACTTCGATCACAAGAGAAGTGATTAGAGATTTCATGATCAACCAAGTGTTGCCTGCCATTCGAGCCAAATGGCCAAGAGAAGATGTGGGCAAACCAATCTTCATTCAACAAGATAATGCACCTACCCATTTGAAATGGGATGATCTGGATTTTTGTGAGGCTACTAAGCAAGAAGGATTTGATATTCGCCTAATTTGTCAACCACCCAATTCTCCATATTTCAACATTCTTGACTTGGGTTTTTTTTCAAGCTATTCAAGCAATTCAATACAAGAAGAATGCAAAAACAATAGAAGCTCTAGTTCCAGCAGTGCAAGAGGTAATTTGATCAAATTGTTGACACATGTTTCATTGTTTCATCAACTACAAATTTGCTCATTCATTCATTTGTTGCACACTTGTTTTGTAGGCATTCATAGATTACTCGGCACACAAAGCTAACCGAATGTTTGTAACACTGCAAAGTGTTTACATTGAAGCTATGAAGGTGAAAGGATGCAACAAGTTCAAGATTCCTCACATGAAAAAAGATACACTAGAAAGAGAAGATTGGCTGCCAACTTCTATCCCTTAGGATCCATCTTTGCTAAATTTAGCCGAGGCTACTCTTGCTGCACGGAACAATTGGATGGATGCTAGTTAGCTTAATTAGTAGAGACATTCTTGTAACAATTAATTAGAACTAAATTTAGCCGAGGCTACTCTTGCTGCATGTAACAATCTTAGTAATGCTTACCAATGCTTTCGCGTCATCCTTTCTCGGCAGCAAGTCCTTATAATGCTAGATGAAAAGCTTGCAGTCCAACTTGACAAGGCCGACCATGGCATCAATTATGTAGTCCGCGTGGATGAGACCACAGCGAGAGCATGGCCAGAACCACGAATGCGCATGGTTCCATGCTTGGCGGTCCTCATGGACGAGATGACAATGAGCGCATACAAAAGAGCCCAACGACAAGGAATCTGGCACCATCTCCGAGTCCGGCGCGAGCTCTTGCAACTCTGGCGTGACGGAGTCTGGCGCCATCTGCGAGTCCGGCACGAAGGACTCCAGAGTCATCTCCATGGTGCCAGAGTCCTGCTCGATGACGTCTTCCATCGCCATCTCCATGGAGTCCGGCGCCAACTCCTCCGACGTCGAGTCCGCCGGCGCCGCATCCCTGGAACGCAATGAAGCCATGCGCGCGAGGACCGGTGAGCGGAGAGGCACGGCGAGCGAGCGGCTTTAAGATACCGAACGCGGACGAGCATACGAGAGGGAGAGTTGTGCGGCGCATGAGAATCGAGGCGAGCGACCCACGCGCGGCGCGGAGTAACTGCATGCGCGCATAGATCGATGAGGCAGGGGCAAAGAAGTCCAGCTTAGCGGCTGCATGGCTAAAACGACGTTTTAATCGCAATCCAGGGGAAGAGCCGGGACGTCATTTTTTTTCTATATGGAGGGAGTATACAATAGCCGTCGCCTGAAAAAAGAAAACTAAAATTCAGGCACACGAATTTTAGCTAGTCCCTTCTTTTCCTCTTGAACAGATGATATGAGATATATTGTAGTCCACATCAACCAACATTTTGTAGTAGGACGGTCGATCACTTCACTTACGATCCGGTAATTATGATGGCGTGTGAGAGTGAGGGATGATTACTGGTGGCTTTATATTAGAGAACGCCTGCAGGGTTGTGCGAGGAGAATGATCGATCGGATTTGGCTTTGGCTGCCTGCATCCATCCATTGCATGTGGAGCCCTATCGATTTGTCTCGATTGGGTGCGGTCCACTTCCACGCCGGATGCTGGAATGCTCTAGATTGTGCTAGCTGCTGCTTCCGTAGGATCCAACACTTATCATTCGTGCGTGCTTAGTACCGGTGGCAGAGCCACTCACTCTAAGTCCGACTGTTGTGAAAGAAAAACACTGTATCATAGCTGAAACCAACCAGGCTGTATATGCATCCTTTGTTTACTTAGCATGCATGCCATTGCGACGCGACACTAATCATGCTTGCATGCTCGGTCAATCAATTGCTAGCTAGTCGTTACAGTTAACACCTGACCTGAAAACGAGCTGCCGCTACGGCACACTCTTCCAGCTGGATTATGTCGTAGCTGGTGTGCATTATTACGTGGATGAACAGATCAGGGACTCCTTTACAATGTAGAAATTCCAAAATGTAGCAGCAGAAAAAACAAATAATTGAATAATAGCTTTTTTTAATTTTGCAAAACCTAGAAATTCTGCTCGTACAGAGAAATCTAGCTAGAATGCCTAGGTGTGTGCAATGCATGTTCATATGCGCAATTTTGTGGAGGGGGATTTCATTCGCCTGAGCTGAAACCATGCATAGGCTACAACTTGTTAAGGAGTCTTTTTGAAAAGCCTGATGTTGCAAATGTTAGGTTGGCCGTATGAGGCACGGATGGGTATCGAAATTCATATGTACGGTTTTCTTCCAATTTCTTCTAAGGAATCAAATAAATTCTGCAAAATTATTGAAAATTGAAATATCAGCCATGCTCTCTATCATAAATGACATAGATCTTTTCAATTAGATGGTTTGATGGATGGTTTGTGATATAATTCATCCTGATGTTAATTAGTCCTATTTTCTCGGGGTTCTAAGTATAACCTAGCAACTTAGATTTAATAAATACAAAATGACCAATTCAAAATGATTATTGCAGTACAACAAAGTCAAGCCTTTGAGTCTTACATAAGCTCATGTTACACTTTAGTATGTTATGCTCACACTTACTTAGAAATGCAATAAAATATCGAATAGGTACTAAATAGTTGTTCAAGTGATGAGTTTTGCCTAAGAAGTTCCAAGAGTGCTAGACAAGTATTCTCCAAGCTAACATGACCTGAAGAGAAGTTTAAGAATAGCTTCCGATGTACTATGATATAGATGTAAGTCTTAATTTAACTATATTTACGATATGTAATAAAAATGTTATTGATATTTCTATATTTATCGATATATGTGTCGTGTGGATATCCTGGACACATATATATATTAGTGTTTGGTTTACTTTGGAAACCGTGACACCCACCCACCTAGCATGCATGTCCGGACAGTGTTCACGTGTGTAAAGAAAAAAGAAATTTAAAATTCTGCATCTGTCAATATAAAAAGTTCTAAGAGTTTTGCATTGTGAAGAGATCTATGTACCTAAACCCCATGAATTAGATCTGGCATTGTTTGTTATGGTCCCACCTGTTGTCATGTATAAAAAAAATGGTTAGCTTATAGCATGTCTATAATTTAGTCCAACTAGCAAACGTGTCTATGCGTTGTAATGGTAGAAAAAAATGCTACCAAATATTAATGGAAAACGAGGACGTGAATGTTACATATCTATTTATATTTTACCCTCGTTATAAAATTTAGAAGCTATAATTAATTTTGTAATGACCATGAAATCCATAATATATTATTGACATTGGTAATACTATGACAATGTTATTAAGTTTGTTCCAAATTAAAATACAACCTTGGTAGCTTTTCCTCTTGTTTTAAGACACATAAATAATTACTCGTAAATATATCACAACTTTAATTTTCATACTATCCATGTGTTGGTAGAATTAAATATCAAGTTTTGGGACTTTCTTTGAGGTCTTATAAAAATACGTAATTCCAATATCCAATTAAAGGTCTCTTTGTGCAGGAATTTCATAGGAGCCATACAAGAATTTCACAGGAAAACATAAGAACATGAAAATCTCTCTGTGTTCCAAATAGGCCCTAAAGTCGACAAGGAGATAGTTGTCGTCATGTCAAGGAACGTTTCGTCTGTTGATGATTATGATGGAAACTTCTTTCAATTTCCACATGACAGCTCTTGTCGAGGATTACACTGATATATGCATATAGCTTTGAGATATATTAATTTAGATTAAATTGGATAACAAAATGTTCAAGATTTCTTTGATTAGTTGGATGGTTCTAATAAAAATAAGTTTTATTCTAATTAAAACTACATCAACAATTATTTATTATGTAGGAAATTATCAAGGGTCCAACGGCTCATAATATTGTATTTATTGTTTATTTTTATTTTTATAAGAAAAAAACTACATCAACATTTATTTATTGTCTTTGGATTTAATAAGTACCACCTTCGATCCTAGATTATAGACCAAATTTTTTTAATGTATCGTTTTTGCTATACACTTAAATATACGATATATCTATATACATAATAAAAGTTAGGTATCTACTATCTAGAAACGTCAAAACGTTCTATAAATTAGAATGGAGGCAGTATTAGTGAAAAAACTCCCGAATTTCTAATTTTCGTAGACGCATGGAGCGGGAATTCACTGCGAGAAATG